>NC_045975.1:15835497-15942997 GCF_010909765.2 Amblyraja radiata
CTTTTCATAGTAGATAATTTCATGTGATACTGGAAGTATATTAACATTCTGACCTTGGCCCAATCTCAATCTTTAATTAAATACATCGAACTCCCTAATTGTAAGATTATTGGCTCAAAAGGATAATAGACAAAGAAAGCCAAATTAGATGAACAGTGTATAAATACTGAATATCAATAGAGGTCATATTAAATCTTAATTAAACATACTGTCTGACAACACAAGAACACCATAGGGTTTTTCAGACTCATTTATAACAAACTATGTGTCAAGGTGGTATTATTTTGTGAAGGATTCATGATCCTTACTTCAAGAATAAGAATTTTAATTCATAATCAAGAACCTCGGGGATCGTATTGTTCACCTAAATCCCTCTGCAACATCATCAATAAAATTCTTTGATCTTGGTTTAATTGTAAGATTTTAATTGAATAATGAGAACATCCTAATTTGAAGAACACCTTTTTTCCCCCATCAGCTTCCTTTGTTGATCATTGCATTATTATAGTTTCATTCTGGGTCTTTGAACCAAAGAGGGAAAATGAATAGATTTTTAGTCTAATTAATAGACTAATAGACTAATAGTTTAATAGATCAAGTTGGGAAAAGGGGAAGTACAATGGGATCTGGGGGTCCTTGTACATCAGTCTATGAAAGTAAGCATGCAGGTACAGCAGGCAGTGATGAAAGCGAATGGCATGTTGGCTTTTATAACAAGAGGAATCGAATATAGGAGCAAAGATGTCCTTCTGCAGTTGTACAGAGCCCTAATGAGACCACACCTGGAGTATTGTGTGCAGTTTTGGTCCCCTAATACGAGGAAGGACATTTGTGCTATTGAGGGAGTGCAATGTAGGTTTACAAGGTTAATTTCCGGGATGGCGGGACTGTCATATACTGAGAGAATGGAGCAGCTGGGCTTGTACACTCTGGAGTATAGAAGGATGAGATGGTATCTCATTAAAACATATAAGATTGTTAAGGGTTTGGACACGTTAGAGGCAGGAAACATGTTCCTGATGTTGGGGGAGCCCAGAACCAGGGGCCACCATTTATGAATAAGGAGTAAGCCATTTAGAACGGAGACGAGGAAACACTTTTTCTCACAGAGAGTGGTGAGTCTGTGGAATTCTCTGCCTCAGAGTGCTGTGGAGGCAGGTTCTTTGGATGCTTTCAAGAGAGAACTAGATCGGGCTCTTAAAAATAGCGGAGTCATGGGGTATGGGGAGAAGGCAGAAACGGGGTACTGATTGGGGATGATCAGCCATGATCACATTGAACTGGCTCGAAGGGCCAAATGGCCTACTCCTGCACCTATTGTCTATTGTCTAGTTTCTATTAATTTATTTATATCTGTTTATTATTTGTACGGGTTGGAACTTGCTGAGAAATGCTGACAGTTCTGCGCTGGAATTTAAAGGCTTTAAGTCGGGGACTTCTGCATAAAATCTGGAATGTTTACTTTGCTGGGCAGAGTCTGCGAGGAATTTTCCAACTGTGGTGTACTCTTTAGTAAGTATGTCTGCTGTGAGCACAGAGAGTTCATTGCTTAGTTTTTAGTTTATTTTAGAGATACAGCGTGGAAACAGGCCCTTCGGCCCACCAAGCCAATTAATCTACAAACCTGTACATCTTTGGAGTCTGGGAGGAAACCGGAGATCCCAGAGAATAAACCCATGCGGTAACAGGGAGAACGTACAAACTCCGTACAGACAGCACCTGTAGTCAGGATCGAACCCGTGACTCTAGCGCTGTAAGGCAGCAACTCTACCGCTGCGCCACCGTGCTGTCAAGGTTTGGATATTTAGGTCTCCTTTGGCTCAAATGCATATAACATGCAGTGGGGTACAGAGGCATCCTCACAATAAGGGACAATGGATATGATTTTCTTTGGTCATACAGTCAATTAAAAAAACAGGGCAAGTCTAATTTAATGTATTGGATATGATAAATCACTTCAGGAAATAATGGAATATAACTATAAATAATTGAAGAAAGCTCACTGAACATACTAATTTGACCACAGCCCCTCAAACCTCCTTTGTCCTTTACTGAGATCATACTTGAACTGACTGCACTCTTAACTCTGTATAATCCATCTATCTGCAGTAACTTTATGTTCCCTTGTTCTCAGGTGCCACCCTGACTCGGTCCTAAAAATATTTAATAATTTTTGCTCCCCTACCCCTTTGAGCAGGACAATTCCAAAGATCCATGACTCTCTGCAAAACAAAATAGTTCACCTCAATTCTGTATTAAATGAGTGACTGCTTATTTGTAAAGTGATTGCTAATATAAGGGTCTCACAGGTGATAGAATTGCAGGTAGTTTGTTATTGTTTCTGAGTATAGGTGTACATGGAATCATAAGTAAAAGATACCTGGATTATTTTTTGTTAACAATGTGTGCATAACAGTGGCAGATGAAATATATTAAGACTAATATACTGCACATTAAAAGGCCCCAAAAAAAAGACAGTAGACACACTTCAGGAAGGACGTGTAGGAAGGGATTGCAGATGCTGGTTTACCCCTGAAGATAGACATAAAATGCTGGATTAACTCAGTGGGCCAGGCAGCATCTCTGCCAAAAAGGAATAGCTAATGTTTCGGGTTGAGACACTTCCTCAGACTCTGTCAGACTCAGAGTTTGAGGAAGGGTCTCGACCTGAAACGTCGCCTATTACTTTACTCCAGAAATGCCGCCTGACCCACTGAGTTACTCCAGAATACAGTCACACTTCAGGAAGGATAATGGATGAATTAAAGACAAAGTTTAAGGAAAGACAGAACTCCTCCTGGGTTTATAATGTCTTACAATGCAATATTACATTCCATAAAGTTCATAAAGCTTTGAATTGTGTCATCAAAGCAATGGACTATGAATCAGAAGATGATATAAGCAAATTGCACCGTGCTAAACATTGTACAATTTATCGAGTTCTCGTCAATGCCATAGAACTGATGCAATGAAGAACCATCATGGTAATCACTTGGCTTGGAAAGAATGGAAGAACTTGGAATTTTCAAAGTCCGGTGTCTAAGACATTTGAGACATAGAAAACTGTTAATGAAGATGTATCCTGAAAATGAATTTATTTTGAAAAATAAGAAAGTAGGAACGTCACAGGTTTAAAGTATCAGCAAGAATGATCAATTATTTCATGAACTCTCAGAAGTGGCAAGTGAAACAAATATCCAAGAATGACTTGAAAAAACAATTGATTGTTGCAGTGGGAAGATTTTAGAATCAATTTGGATAGTTGTGCTAAGGTGGGTTCAATAATTACTGACATCCATAATTGTCATAAGATGAAAAAAAAGTTGGCATTTAAAAGCACATGAAGGTACATGTGTTAAACCTCAAAAGAGTACTGTGACTGTTTGTGAATTGAGCATTCAGTTCAATGTGTGGGTCTTACCTCATCTCTGAAGCTTAACAAAGGGGAAATAAGCTGTCAGTTCCTGATATTTTCCCAGTTTAAATCCCAAAGCTGTAAATGCTCTGGAGCAGTGACGTTTGAGATATGGCACAGCAGAGTAAAATACCACACTTCCTTTGCGAATGTGTATTTGTATTCAGCTGGGATGACAGTGTCGAGACTATTCTCACTTTGATCGATGTTAAAGGTCATGAAGGGATTAAATTCATAAAATCAGAGGCCTTCAGTAAAATGAAAGCACATTTCAATAATTCAGCATTAACAAGTAGCAATTTGGCTTTCTACAGGGTCAAACAGCCGGGATAGGAAATACTGTACATTGCCTTTATAATCCCTGCAGCAAGTAATGGTAAATATATGAAGTAGGCCAACTACACAATATATAAACATATGAATCAGATGCTTCAGCCTCGGCATCCTCCTCGACATAAAACATAATGCATTGAGGTGATTTTGAATATCAAGAGTCAAGGGTGTTTAATTGTCAGATGTACTGTCAATGGAACAATAACATTCTTTCTTGTAGCAGCAATACATATAGGTAACATATAATAACCAAAAGTTATTATATGTTATTAACCCCAGTAGTGCTGCAACAGAAGCCCAAAGTCCATTGTTCATCGGTTAATATTGAGTAGTGTTCTAAAGTCTGATGTTTGTTGCGAAGAAGCTATTCTTGAACCCGATGGTCATGGTTTTCAGACTGTGAGTATGTGTATATATACACACACTGAACTTTGTTTTCTCTCTCGTATATTATATTGCTTACAGTGTAGTATGTTTAAATATTCTGTTGTGTTGCTGCAAGTAAGAATTTCACTGTTCTATCTGGGACATATGACAATAAAACATACTCTTGATACTCTTGACTCACTCTGGCTTTCAACACTTTGCTGGGAGGGCCATTGGAAGGTCATGGCAAGGTATGGCTATCCCGAAAAGTTCTTCACAATTGCCTGACAACTTCATGTCGGTATGATGGCCAGAGTGATGGATGATGGAGAATCTTCAGACCTTCAATGGCATGAAACAAAGCTGTTTACTTGCCTCTACAATGTTATATGACTGTGTATGCAATGCTGTCTGATACCTAACTTGATAAAAAGGATGGAATCAACATTAGATACAGGATTGATGGTGCTCTTTTTAACCTATGGAGACCCTCAGCCAAAGCCGATAGACAAGAAATCACCTTAAGGGACTTAATTGCCAATAATGTGCACTCAATGTAAGATTAGATGTTGATATGCAGGTGTGCCTTGACCAATTTCCCAGTATGTGTGGCAGCTTTAGTCTCCTAATTTGTACAAAAAAAACACAGGTTTTCCACCAGCGTGCAACAAACATTTCACACACAGAAGCAAACATCCTTGTGAATTGTCGGAATCTTTCAATGGTGAACGAGTTTGT
Organism: Amblyraja radiata; assembly: GCF_010909765.2. Lineage (NCBI taxonomy): Eukaryota > Metazoa > Chordata > Chondrichthyes > Rajiformes > Rajidae > Amblyraja > Amblyraja radiata. The sequence goes on from NC_045975.1 coordinate 15,840,350, forward strand.
GTGTCCGCTACTGGACCCTCTCAGGATCCGTCATGGCATCCGATGATGAAGTCTCTACAAAAGGGTAGAAAAAGCTAGCTTTTGTTTTTGGATAACGGAGAACTAAAGTGTGGGAACGAAGAGAAATCAGTTTGACGAGCGAGCTGAAGATGTGTCGTGATGTTGTCATGACCATTTTACCCTGTGCGTGCAAGACAGACAGTGTACAACAGACATGCCAGACAGCTTACATACTTCCACATGATCTGTGTGTGCAGAATACTCCACGTCAAATGGCAAGACACGATTTCAGACACGCATATTGTGTCCCAAACAAATATCCACAGCAAATATCCACAGCAGCTACATATTGATGAAATAATCACAGATTAGGTATGCAGGACATGTCAGAAACATACATGATGATCAAATACCAAAGCAGCTACTTTATTGAGATCTGACTGGAGGCAAATGATCACATGTGTAGGACGGAACTGCAGATGCTGTTCTACAAGGAAGGTAGATACAAAAATGCTGGAGTAACTCAGCAGGCCAGGCAACATCTCTGGAGAAAAGGAATAGGTGTCTCTGGAATTTAGAAGGATGAGAGGATATCTTATTGAAACATATAAGATTATAAAGGGTTTGGACACGCTAGAGGCAGGGAACATGTCTGCGGACTCGGGAGCTGCGGGAGGCGGCTGATCAGGAGGTCCGAGCCGCTGAGGAGGAGGATGTTCACCGTCGGGGATCGGCGTCGGCGTTCCACCAGCCCGGCGTGAGGGCCTGAACATCGGGCCGCCCGGTGCTTGCGACTGCGGGTGCTCGGAAGGCCCAGACCACGGATGAACATCTGGGAAGATCGGAGGGGAGGCTGGCTGGACTATAGTGCCTTCCTCACCTTGGTGCCACTGTGTTATGTTGTGTCATGGACTTTCTGTGTTTATGCTTTTCTTTTTTTAATTCAATTTTATTTTTAATATGTTTTATTATTTATTATTTATTTATTTTTATGATACTGCCTGTAAGGAAAATTCATTTCGTTTTTTCTAATTGAGACAATGACAATAAATTTGAATACAATACAATACAATACGATGTCGGGGGAGTCCAGGGGCCACAGTTTAAGAATAAGGGGTAAGCCATTTAGAACAGAGATGAGGAAACACTTTTTCACACAGAGAGTTGTGTCCGTGGAATTCTCTGCCGCGTTGGAGGCCGGTTCTCTGGGTACTTTTAAGTAAAAGCTAAATAGGGCTCTTAAAGATAACGAGTCAGGGGATATGGGGAGAAGGCAGGAACGGGGTACCGATTAGGGATAATCACCATGATCACATTGAATGGCGGTGCTGCCTCGAACGGTCCGAATGGCCTACTCGTGCACCTATTGTCTATAGTGTACTGTGACGTTTCGGGTCGAGACCCTTCTTCCGACTGAGAGGAAATGATCACATCGTGGACGGAAAAAGAGATTCAAAGACTCTTCCGAAACATCTCTGAAGCATTTAAACATTGACACACACTACCGAGAAAAACTATCATTGGATCATCCTGTTTGGTGTATCTGCATAAAAAATGGTCATTGCTCATATGATGAAGATAGAATGGAGAAGCTGTGCAAAAAGAATTATAAGCCATGATAGATCAAATCAGCCACCCTGACGGGTGTCAGGGGTTATGAGAAGGCAGGAGAATGGGGCTAGGATGGAGAGATAGATCAGCCATGATTGAATGGGTAGACTTGATGGGCCAAATGGCCTAATTTTACTCCTATCACTTATGACCTCTACACCACACGCTACAACACTATAAACCAGATGTCTTCATCTTACTTGAAAAAGCTAAAATTTGTGTAGATCACTTTAAAGTTCATCGTCACAAGAAGCAAATATGTACAAAAATGCTTCCATTACTGCAAGGACAAGCACTAATATGTTGCATGCAAATTCACTTATTATTTATGGGTATCTAAAAATAATTATCCCTCTGAAAAGGACAACTTTAGTTACATTTTGGTTAATGAGAGTGTTCTGCGATTCCTTGTCAGAATTACTGCTTTTGGCAAATTTGTTTGATCGTATTATATCAGGATTAATTTCTGCTTATGAGCAAATGTTAATAATGTTTGATGATAGCATACTTTATCCAAAGACGTTTTCATTAAATCTTAAGAAATAAATAGCAATCACATATTTTAAGCATTCATAAAATTACTAAATATTCATTTGTCTCTACAATTCAGCTGTTATGTTTTGAACATTATTGTTTCCTGATTTATCAGTTTCCTAAATATGATTGACCAGATTTCTATCTGATGTATTCAAGAGAGAGTTAGATATAGCTCAGGGCTAACGGAATCAAGGGATGTGGGGAGAATGCAGGAACGGGGTACTGATTTTGGATAATCGGCCACGATCATATTGAATGGCGGTGTTGGCATGAAGGGCCAAATGGCCTACTCCTGCACTTGTTTTCTAAGTGTCTATCATCAGCATAAACTATTCTTCATGCAGAATTGAATTTTCACAATTTTCATGAGCATTTCTAAATTATCTCTTGCATTATTAGTGGATGGTATTGAACCCAATCAACATCAGATTGAAAGAAGCACAAGCAGATAATTGACCTCAGCTGAAATGAGAAAAGGCACAGCACTGCCTCAGTATTACTGCATAAGTAAAGCATAACAACATTAACAAACTAAATCAGTTGAATGTATGCACAGTGAACTCAAGTAACCTTGTCAGTCTGTTAAGCAATTTAAATTTTTATCTTATTAATTAAACTAATGGATGGGATTAAAGTTATGGCCCTGAAGAATGTGTTGGATCACACTATATCATCTGATGTATTGCACCCGAAATTGGGTAAGGTCATACAGTCATAAGTGATAGGAGCAGAATTAAGCCATTCGGCCCATCAAGTCTACTCCACCATTCAATCATGGCTGATCTATCTCTTGCTCCTAGCCCCATTCTCCTGCCTTCTCTCCATAACCCCTGACACCTGTGAAGCAGTATCACTGATCGGAGAGTTCCAAAGTTTGGACAAGCACAACTTGCGATTCTACAAGAATACTTGTGCTCGAGCCATTTGCATCTACAAAGGATCTTCTGACATCTTCAGATCTCGAAGATAGACACAACTTCAATTTAAAGCAGCATCTGAAATTCCTTCCTACACATCTTCAGATCTCAGCGGTCCGACGTTCTCAAGAGGCCATGGGCGGCAGATGTTCCCAGGAGGCCACAACCCTTGAGAAGCCAGGAGGCGTGTCCCTGTGGCCGGACTCGGGGTCGGAGATCACAGATTCTGCGGCAGCCAGTCGACCTGATCCCCGTGGTCAGGCTGAAGGTCCAGCAGGTTGTAGCTTCAGTCCCTCACGGCTGAACAGAAAACTCAACGGATCGCGGTCTGCAGGGGGAAGTCGCCGAGCTGGTCTCCCGTATTTCGCAGCATTAATAATCAATCTATGTGGCAATAAAAAGCACTATTGCTTATTGAATATTGATTGAGATTACATTGTCATCAAAGGCTGTGGGGGCCCATGAAGGTCGATGTTCTCCCTTTCAAAGTGAGTATAGAAAGCATTGAGCTCATCCGGGAGTGATGCATCCCTTAACTTGAGCCATGGCTTGGTTCACCTTGGAGGAAATAATGGCGTACAAGCCCTGCCACAGCTACCGAACGTCCATCTGATCCTCCAGTTCTCCTTGCTTTCCAAATGGCCACATTGAATCCAGACCTGAACTTCTTATATGGCTCTGAATGCCCAATTACCTTTTAATTACTTAGATAACCATCAAACTGTCATCACTTGGGCCTCCTATTTATTGTCGCACCATTAAAAATATCGCAACATCAACCTTTGGCTGGAACCAATTTCCCTACATTCAAATTATGCAATATTCGTCAAATAAACAAATATCAACATTTTTAAGCTTTTCAAACCTTATGTATAAATAAATATATTGTGAGTATGTTATATTGAATCATTAACAGATTGCAAATGTATGTTCTTTTTAAGAAGATGGGCAACATGTCTGGTTTATCACAGAATAGCGAGAGGGAAATAAGTATATTACCTTCAGATCCCTCCAGTTTGATAGGTCACTCTGTCAAACTCATCACTCTTACATCTAAAGCAAAGCTGAAATATTCATCCAAAGCTGATTTAATTATTAAACCTTTAAGTGCACTGCACATTCACTTTAATTCATATTGTGTGAGCATCAGCATGAATCAAATCAATATATGTACATGCATTGTGTCCTTGAACATCAGTGACGTTTGCGTTATGTCTGACTTTGATTTTTGAAAGGCAATATGATTTGACAGTCTGTAGAAAATGGAATCCTTGCATAAATTTGATGATGTTGCAGGAGTCCTCTCAAGGAACCTGTTGAAGTGACAAGCACGGTGGCATAGCGGTAGAGTTGCTGCCTTACAGCGCCAGAGACCAGGGGTTCGATCCTGACTACAGGTGCTGTCTGTTCGGAGTTTGTACGTTCACCCCGTGACCTGCGTGGGTTTTCTCCAAGATCTTCGGTTTCCTCCCACACTCCAAAGACGTACAGGTTTGTAGGTTAATTGGCTTGGTATAGATATTAAAATTGTCCTTAGTGTGTGTAGGGTAGCATCAGTGTGCGGGGATCACTGGTCGGTGCGGACTCAGTGGACCTAGGGGCCTGATTCTGCGCTGTATCTCTAAACTAAACCAAACTTGAAGGAGACTTTGGAAGGTCTAATTCTAAGCACATGCTAAATAAACTTGCCTTGCATATTGGTCAGTACAGGCAATTGAAAGGCAGTCTGTTTAAGATATACAGAGTGGCACAAAGATTAAGTAGGGTAGGTATGGAGAAACTGTTTCGCCTGCGGGAGAATTAATAACTAGTTGACAAGCATTCAGATCCTTCTGAAGTGGCTGCCAGGGCAGCGTCTTGCCGGCATTGTACTGTTCCAGATATGGAGAACCAGCTGAGTTTATCCTCAACATCAGATGGCATCCATTGAGGTGTAACGTACTCTGTATTTTAAGCAGGCCTCATGTAGGATCCTGATGGTGCTCCCAGAAGCCAGGGATTACATTTGACAGCTCATGTCTGCTGGAGGCTTTTGGAGCCAGTTTTATTAATATCTCTGGGGGGACAGTGACATTTAAAACCCATTCAAATAATAGAGAAAAACATTAGAATGAAAAAAAAGCAAATAATTGAAAGCTGCTTAATGCAGTAAAATAAATCAATTCAGTGTGAAATGCATCCAGACACTCCTCCTGGGATATTGGTATTCACTGCTCAGTATGTGCTGTGCTGCCTGAGATAGTTTTCCATACAACTGCCAGCTACACAGAAACTTCATCTGGACATTGATATTAAACGTAGAGGCGTGGAATCAAGACGTAAATCAGACTTAACTTAAGCAATAAGTAGCAATACTTTACCAAAGATTACAGACACTTGGAATTTTCAAGGCTTTGATTAATTGATTTCAATTAGGCAAGGGGTGTCAGGGAATATAATATAAAGGCCAGTAAATAATATTGTACTGTGTATCAGCCTTGACTTCATTGAATGGAATCTTGAGGAGGCTCCTGTGCCTCAGAGAGTTGACTCTCCTCCAAATCATTGCAGTTCAGTTACGTCAGGCTACTTTGGGAAGACCACGTTGTTTACATCTCTGGCACCAAAACCCCTCCACAAAACTCTAGTCTGAGCTCTTTGCTTGAAGTGATTACCAAGAGGACATAGGAAAAGATTCAAATACATGCCCAAAGACTCCTTGAAGAAATGCATCCTCTCCCCTGGCACCGGGGAATCCTTGGGTCATGTCTGTTCATAGTTAAGAAGGGCCATCTGGGATGATGTTAAGAACTTGAAGTCCTTGCATCAAGAGTGAAAAGACTGCATCATTCCACAAACATCGGGCAGCATCTGTGCCATAGTCTGTGGATCTGACATGAGTCTCATCAGTGACCTCTGAACCCACAAAACCAGAGCTGAACTAATTATTTCTCGATCCCAAAAGAATGCCCAAGGAGTGGCAATTGAGTTCTACATTACTATTGGAAATTTCACTTCTATTGCTTTATGGTGTCCAAATTTGAATGTATCCTGCCAGCCATTATGGGAAGTTCTGGAGAAAACAGCCAGAGGGGTAAATGAAAGACAGATTGAGTTTGTGATGTTTTCTAAATCAAACAAAGTTCTGGATAGTTTGGAAAAAAGTTAGTTTTTACTATTAGTGTGTTTTATGAAGATTTGCTCTTCAAATTATTGAGGATTATATTTACTATAAAAACCACATCAGATTTGATCTGACTTTTGCCATCTTTGATATTACTCTGTCAGCTGATTTCTCAGCAGCAATCTCATGAATAAATTATATTTTTAGAAATAAAATATTTACCTTGTAAACCATAATCTCTGACTGCAAAAACATACATTAAGATTGTGGTGCCCATCTTCCTGGGATTGCCAGGGAAGAGTTCACTTAAATTTCTACATGAAATATGGTGTAATTAAATAAATGTCGATGAAGCATACCTGAATATATGGTTTTAATATTTATTTCTGATTCTCTTGCTGGTCATTGTTTCCAGGACCATTCCCAATTCCATCTCAGTGTGACTGCTCTTTACTTTTATGTTACAAAGCCCCTTGTGTATTTTCTTATCAATAAATATCACAGTCAAGTCTCACCAATATTTAAACACAATTTTTTTTCCAGATTATTTTATAATGATCAAAAAAAATAAATCCTGACTGAATTAGCAACAATGACACAGAGCTCTCAAACCCATTACAAATATCTTGTGAGGATGAGTCCCTGGCGCAAAATGCTAACTGCTTCTTCTTTCCACAGATGCTGATCAGTCTGAAGGAGTGTTGACCCGAAACGTCACCCATTCCTTTTCTCCAGAGATGCTGCCTGTCCCGCTGAGTTTCTCCAGCATTTTGTGTCTATCTGCTGATTGACTGGATGAGTTCTTCCACCATTTCTGTTTTTGTTGCTGACACATGCTGGGTTATATGAAACATACATCTCTGCCGAAGAGTGACACAAAATACTGGAGTAACTCAGCAGGACAGGCCGCATCTCAGGATAGAAGGAAAGGGTGACGTTTTGAGTCGAAATACCAGTTTCGCTGAAATTCCTTGATAATTTACAGGCATGGAACAAAAGACCATGTAGATTAAGATAGAATCTGGGAACGGTGTCATGCGCGTATCCCTTCTTCAAATTTCTCTTTTGCCAACTAATGTCATGAAAATTATATTTTGTGACTAATTCTATCAGTCATATGCATTTGGTGCAACAGGCTGCATTTTTTGCCTGGCTACTCTGATATTTGAGCCAAAATCATCCACACTGGCACAAAAATTTGTAGAGGTTGAATTTAAGTTCAAGTTTCCAAGATCTACTGCACACATACTGAAATATCGGCGATAAAAACTAACTCCATCTGCGAGATTATCCAGGTCTCCAGATTGAATTACAACCATTCTGAACTTCTAAATATATAGGTTCATGATCTGTTCTTAAAATTCTTAAAATGAAATATTTTAGGACCAACAGCACAAATAGATTGTGTTTTTTTTTGTTTTCAAAGAAACTGACTACCGAAATCTATGCACATTGTTTTGTTATTTCAAGTTATTTAACACTGTGTTACTCAAACTCTATAATCAACCTAATACTCTGCCGCATTTTAAAGGAAAGTAAATTTCCTCATAAATCTATAGTACTTGTTTTATTTTGGCGAACAAAAAATGATTGCAATTGTTCAGAGCAGAGTTTGATTTGTTAATAGGCAAGTAGGTTTAAGGTCCCATCAAAAAGCAGGGGCTAAAATTGAGTCATGTAATAAACTGTTGGAAGAACTCAGTGGAAGGTAATGGACAGACCTTCAGTAATGTGTATCATATCAGGATCCTTCTTCAGGCTAATGGAGTAGTAATGAAGGTAGCTGGCAGAGGGAGGTGAGAGGAAGAGGTGAAGCAAGAGCTAACAAACAATAGGTGGACTGAGAGGGTGGATTGAGAAATCAGGTGGTTTTGTGTTGGTTTGGTGTAATATATTATGTGCACTGCAATACAGTGAAATGATTTCTATGCATCCTATCCAGTCAAATCATACTGTACACGAGTATAATCGAGTCATACACAAGTACAACAGGTAGTGCAGAAAGAGAAATGCAGGAGTATTTGTGTGATGGCATTATAGCATTACAGTTAAAGAGAAAAAGTCTAAAGTCTGCAATGAGATTGGGTGGAAATAGACACAAAATGTTGGAGTAACTCAGTGGGCCACGCAGTATCTCTGGAAAAAAAAACAATAGGTGACGTTTCAGGTCGGAACCCTTCTTCTGGCTCAGAGGTAGGCTAGGACAATAGTTTGATAACAGCAGGTAAGGAGCTGATTCTGGATATGGTGCTATTTGCTTTTAAGTTTTTGTACCTTCTGCCCAATGGGAGAGAAGAGGCGAGGGAACGACTGGGATGAAATAGATTCTTGATTGTGTTGGCCTCTTTCCTGAGATAGCGTGGTGTAGATGGTGGGGAGGCTGGTCAGGGGTGGGGCGAGAAAGGTGGAGATAGTAATCAAAGCTGCAGGTAATACCAGCAATTTTCCAGCGATCTCACCTTGACCACACCAGTCTGAAGAAGGATGATGATCCAAAACATCTGACCGTTTCAATAGACAATAGGTGCAGGAGTCGGCCATTCGGCCCTTCGAGCAAGCATTACCATTCAATGTGATCATGGCTGATCATCAAATACTGCCTGACCTCCTGAGTTCCTCCAGCAGTTTTTTTTCTACACAAGATTCCAGCATCTGCAGTCGCTTGTGACCAAGACTGAGTGCCTGATTTTAGATGAAGCTGAAAGTGAAAATTCTTCAGCAACAATATTTATAAAATTCTGACAAAAATTTGCTTTTAGTTTAATGGATTGTGGCATGATAGATTTAAAGAAAACCTACCGGATATAGGTGAAGATTTTGGTTTTAGTTTAGAGAATCAACATGGAAACATGCCCTTCGGCCCACTGAGTCCACGCTGACCAGCAATTCCCATACACCAGCACTATCCTATACACTAGGGACAATTTACAATTTTACCAAAGCCAATTAGCCTACACACCTCAAAGTCTTTGGAGTGTGGGAGGAAATCGGAGCACTGTACAAACTCCGTACAGTCAGCACCCGTAGTCAGGATCGTACCCAGGTCTCTGGCACTTTGCGGCAACAACTCTATCGCTGTGCCACCGCACTGTGAAGAGAAACTTTAAAAAATATATATAAGACAACAGAAACACTGAATTTGTCCTGCTGTTTCTAAATTAAGGCGATATTTAAGCCCGTGTACATGTAATATATTTTTTGTGCTCGACAGACTTTTGCATGGAGATCAGAGCTATTTTAATGATCTGTTTGGGATTTCTGGAAACACAACACGACTAATGCAAAAGGTCAAGAAAATTAATGAATGGTGATGTTTTAGCAAACATTAAGTGAAATGTGGACATAAATCTCCTTTGGGAAAAAGCAGTGCAATAACGTATCTTAGCTGGCTGCAGTGACCAAATTTATGAAGACATTTCAGGGTAGAAAATACAATAGTATAATCATTAAGGCTACAGAGGAAAACAAATTGACATATAGTTTGCTTTCTATTATGGACATAATGTCAGAAACATGAGAAGGCAACTGCAAATTATCACTGCGGTGGAGAGATTTGTGATGATGTATGATTTTAATGTTCCATTAATTTGTTAATACCATATTATGATTTTGAAACAAATCCAATTATTTGACATGCAATGAATTATTCTGTGAACTGTTGCGATTGTTGTTAAGAATATGTAGCACCCAAATCTGTGCATAGCAGATATAGAACAAACATTCAAGGAAAAGCTATCTAATTTATATTTGCTTATTTCTATTAAGTCTAGCACATTAGCTAGGAGATTAGTTAGATCCTGAGAGAACTTCTTGTTCTTTGAACAGTCCCATGAAATATCTTCAATGCCAATGAGAGGCTGATGAGACATCTGTTTAATATCTCATTTGAAAGACCACTTCAGGGAATACCTGGTTAGTAGTTGTTAAAGAGGAGGTGTCATTGGTTTGCAAAATGCATTAAGAAGTCGATTACTGCAATAATGAAGGACACCCTAGATGGATCTTCAAATGAGGCCACATAGCTTGCACTTAGAAACATGAAGGGGACAATCACTTTGCCAAGATTGTATTGCAGGACCCCTTACTGTTAGCAGTAGATAGAGAACCCGATAGATAGGTAAATCACAGAGAATAATAGAGTTAAAATAAGAGGGGGTTTCAATTCCCATGATATTATCTGAGATTGTCTTCAAGTCAAAGATTTAGAGGGGATGGAATTTTGAAAGTGTGTCTAAATTAACTAGTCCTACGAGAAGGGGCAACACTGGACCTCAACCTTGGGGAATATAACTGGAGTGGCTGGAGTGTCAGTGGGACATCCCATTTGGAGATAATGATCAGTATACTGTGACGTTAATTTCCATTCCATCCTTATCCCTTTTTGATAACTATTTTGAGTTGTAAACAAAAAGATATGATAGACTGGAAATTACAATCCTGAATTGGGGGAACACTGTTTTCATTATCATAAGACAGGATCTGGCAAAGTAGGTTAAGATCAGTGAGATAAAGGTAAGTCTACATCCAGGAAGTACAAAAGTAAACTAGTGAATGTTGTTCAGGGCCAGCATTTAGACTTTATTTTAAAGATACAGCATGGAAACAGGCCCTTCGGCCCACCGAGGCCACGCCGACCAGTGATCACCCCTTACACTAACACTATCCCACACACTAGGGACAATTTACAGTTTTTAATGAAGCCTATGAGTGATAGAGGCACCAATCAACACAATATTTAACCATAGCAAGCAACCTACAAACCTCTATGTTTTTGGAGTGTGGGAGGGAACCAGAGCACCTGGAGAAAACTCACATGGTTGCAGGGAGAACGTACTAACTCTATACAGACAGCACCCGTAGTCAGGATCGAACCCGGATCTCTGGCGCTATAAGACAGCAGCTCTACTGCTGCGCCACAATGCCCCCGAAGGATCAAAGAAGGATCAAATGTAAGTAAAAACGAGTAAAGAAATGTTGGATGTTAAGGGAAATTGAAGATTAGATAAAGAAAGGACAAGACACATATGGTAGATATGGAGAACTGAACAATGTCAAGCCGGACAGATGTATAGGAAGTACGGAGATAGGAGGAGATACTTAAAACAAAATTAGAAGTTCAAAAATGAGCACAAGGTATTGTTTAAGGAAAATCATGAAGCACTAATTAAGTACGTTAAGGACAAGGAGGAACCCAGGGAAATGGTTGGGACCTAAGGATATGGAGCCAGATATAGGTCTTAAAATGAATGTTTTTCATCAGTATTCACTAAAAAGAATGACATTGTAAATGCAGAATTCAGGGTAGGGAATGGTTCAGTTCTAGAACATTACAATAAAAAATGAGGAGATATTAGATGGTTCACCAGGCTTAAAGATAGATAAAACTGCAGGACATATCAAAATGTGTACCAAACTGCTATTTGAAGCAAGGGAGGGGATTGCTGTGATTTTTTTTAAACCTTCACCAGCCACGGAAGAGATGACTGTAGTACGACAAACATGGTGCCTTTAATTGAATGGGCGGCAGAACCAAACCAAGTGATTACAGGCCTGTAAGTCTACTGTCAGTGGTAGGGAGGTAGTGAGGAAAAACAATGAGGAGCCGGATTACTTAACACATGGAACGACAGGGGTTAATCAAAAAGATTAATTGTGACTTGGGAGGTTAAGTCCTATCTGAATGAATTTTCCGAAGAGATCATAAAGTGTACTTATGAGGCAATGTGGTTGATGTAGTCTACATTGACTTCACTAAGGCATTTGACAAAGCTCTGTAGTCCATAGGTTTGATCCCATTGGATTCAAGCCAAATTAAAAAATGGGCTTGGTAACAGGAGACAGGTTGATGCTGGAGGAGTGTTTTTGGTAGGTGCACAGATCCCTGTTTTCATTAGTTAGGGCATTGAATATAAGAAGAGTGAAGTCATGGTACAAATGTATAAAATATTGGTTTGCACTGCATACGGTTCTGGTTGCGACACTACTGAAAAAATGTTGTAGCATAGGATAGAGGGCAGAGAAGGTTCATCGGGATATTGTCAATTATAGGAGAGACATGATTGACTGGGTTTGTTTTCCTTTGAGTGGAGAAGGCTGAGGGGGAACCCAACAGAGGGAATTAAAATTATGAAGGGCATAGATAGCATAAATCATAGCCAGAGCAGAGATGTATCAAACTAGAGCCCACGAGTTTACAGAAGGGGTAGGAGTTTTACAAGGAATCTCAGGAATAATTTTTTTCACTCAGGGTGTGCTTGAACTTTGGAATGTATTGCCCGTGTGAGTGATGGAGATTGCAATCTACACAATATTTAACTATAGCAAGCAATTGAATTATTAAGACACAGAAGACTATGTGGCCAGTAAACGTGTTTGAAATAGACTGAAGGTTAGCATGAATGTGATGGGCTAGACAGCCCCGTGCTATGAACTTGTTATACGGGGTGAAGCTCTGAAGCTCCATTGAAGTAGCTGTACAATAATTAATTTTATACTTCTGACCAAGTATGAATTTCTAGTTGAAGATCAGCATTATAGCATTCTGTCAGTGCAGCACTGTAATATCACATCAGATGATGTGTTCAATTCTTAGAGTGGGAACTTTCGCTCAAAGGTGAGAATGCTACCAACTGAGTCAGGTTGACACAACACAAAGCTGACATATTGTATTTGTGAAGAGAAAGGTCAAGAAACCTACAATTTATGCAAAATTCAAACATTTAAAGGTTTAGATTGTGTATTGTTCTGTGTCATGGAAGTGCGAGATTTACATTGAAAATCATGCTGGTGATCCAACGAAAATCTGAGGGGCCATCTGGAAAAACGGCTTCTGTAGAAGAGATGACTAGCCCAGTGGTGCTATGAACTTCGAAAGTCCACAGTTGGCGCCTACAGTGATAGAATAAAATAAACCCAGTGTACCTGAAAGTAGAAGAAAGTATGAGTTTAATACAAACTATCAGTGTGCTTACAGTTGTTAACTGCAGATTGCTGAGAATATCTTTCAGTCCAAGTTTATGGAGTGTATTCAGGATGATTTCACAAAGCCAATCATTGAGGAATCAATCAGGGAGGCTTTCTTATATCAGGTGTTGTGTAATAAGTCAAAACGAATTAATGATCTCATCGTAAAAGATGCCTGAACATGAATTTCAAATTCCGTTTGAAGATGCGAAACTAGCACCAGAGTTGAAGATCTTTCCTGGTCCAAGAACACTGATGCAATTATTAAGAAAGCACATTAGCGCCTCTACTTCCTGAGTAGATTACGGAGAGTCGGTATGTCAAGGACGACTCTCACTAACTTCTACAGGTGCACAGTAGAGAGCATGCTGACCGGTTGCATCGTGGCTTGATTCGACAACTTGAGCGCCCTGGAGCGGAAAAGACTACAAAAAGTAGTAAACACTGCCCAGTCCATCATCGGCTCTGACCTCCCTTCCATCTATGGGACCTATCGCAGTCGCTGCCTCAAAAAGGCTGGCAGCTTCATTAAGGACCCACACCATCCTGGCCACACACTCATCTCCCCGCTACCTTCAGGTAGAAGGTACAGGAGCCTGAAGACTGCAACAACCAGGTTCAGGAATAGCTACTTCCCCACAGCCATCAGGCTATTAAACTCGGCTCGGACAAAACTCTGAACATTAATAGCCCATTATCTGTTTATTTGCACTTTATCAGTGTATTTATTCATGTGTGTATATATTTATATAATGGTATATGGGCACACTGATCTGTTCTGTAGTCGTGCCTACTATGTTCTGTTGTGCTGAAGCAAACCAAGAATTTCATTGTCCTATCAGGGACACATGACAATAAACTCTCTTGAATCTTGGATACATGCACAGATTATTCAGATTGAAGGGTAAGATCAGCAGTGGCAGATACTTGAAGAGAACTTTCATCCATTTCAAGAATGATATATTCCTGTGAGAAAGAAAGGCTCTATGAGAATAACGCACACACTTGGTTAAGCAAGAAATTTAAGGAAGGTGTCAATTGGACAGAAAATGCAATGGCAATCCAGAGGATGGAAACATTAAAAAAAAAGTCAACAACAGACGACTAAAAAGCATTTGGATCAGTTAAAAAAATTGATATATATTTTGCATCTAAACATAAAAAATGTAATCAATAAGGCTAGGGTGGTATTTAACATGCTCAGGAAGATCAGGAGCTCAAAACACATCTCAATCAATGCCAAAATACTCATATTTAACTCAAATGGTGATTAACAGGTGATGCTGTATGGATCAGAGACATGGAAAACAACAAAACACACAACATACAGGCTGCAAACATTCATTAACACCTGCCTCAGGAGAATACTTAACATCTGGTGGAGGGACAAAGTAAGCAATGTGGACCTGTGGAAAAGAACAAGCCAGGAGCCCATTGACTTACAAATTCTAAGGAGAAAATGGGAGTTGGATTGGACACACCCTCAGGAAACCTGCAACAAACATCATCCGGCAAGCCCTAAAATTGAACCCTCAAGGGAAAAGGAAAAGAAGTCGCCCCAGGGACAGCTGGAGAAGAGGTGTCCAGACAGAAATGTCTGAGAGTGGGCTCAACTGGGGAGATCTCGAAAGAACTGCCAACAACCGAGTGAGGTGGAGGACATTTGGCAATGGCCTATGCTTCCTAGAGGAGCAAAGGGCTTAAGAAGAAGAAGAAGTTCTGAACCTTGCAAACTTGCAAACATTTACACAACTTTTCAAATCCAGTCATTCTCCAGCTTTTCTATTGCCCAGCATGCCTTAACATGCTTTCCATTGTTAAAAGGTGCCAGGTAATTCCAAATTCAATTGAAGGGGATGCCTGAGCATTCTTTGAGCAGTGCTTAATACTAGACTTTCAGTGAACACAATTAGTGAAGATAATTATTGTTAATAATGAAAATAATGGTAATATGATCAGGTGATAATAGATTCATGGACTTCAACACAAATGTCATTATATGTTTCTGAGATTTTGGCCAGAATAGATGATTCTTGCAAATATGACAGTCAATTCTGACAATCACCAATTTAGTTATAAGTCCTCAGATATTAGAAGAGTTGACTGAGAGTGTCTTTGTGGTGTGGCCAATGAAGATTTATGTCTATTATGATCTTCTGCAGAGCTTTGATTATGCCTGTCAATTAATGGCTGTTAGTGTCCACTATTCATACAAGGGCTATTTAATGCATTAATACTTTCATGTGTTAAAAATTTGGCAAGTAAACAAACGGAAACATAAATACAATTAATTTTGTAAATGTTATATAATTGACAGTGTGATAAAAACTGAAGTTAACTCCAGATGTCTTTCTTAATTACAACTGACATTTTTAAACTTTTAAACCGTTGGTTTTGAAACATTTGGGAAAACCTTTCAAATTATCTTCAATTGTAAATTGGATTATTTTGGTCATATTTGGTCCTATCGCAGTAAGAACAGTTTACCTCTCTGAAGGGCATTAGTTAATAGTTGGATCATGACAGTAATCCTGTAATTTAATGGGCATCATTGTTGATATAAATGCCTTTATTTTAGATTAATTAAATTAATTGAAGTTACATTCCATATCAGCTGTGCTAGCATTTGAACTTGCCTCTCTGGTTTTGGAGTTAGATCATTTGTCTACTTTACATTTTTGAGGGGATTGGGTCCAAGGGATCACAGGAGGGAGGGAAACAGTGAGTGGAATACGTCGTGTTTTGAGACTTTTTTACGAATCTTTCATTAATTTGTTTTATATCCCTCGTTTCCCTTTCCCCAGTCTCTCAGTCTGAAGAAGGGTCTGGACGCAAAATGTCACCTATTCATTTTCTCCAGAGATGCTGCCAGACCTGCCAAGTTACTCTACCAATTTGTGTCTAACTTGGAAGAGGGGTTAGATGGGAAGTGTCTGCCCAGATATTTTGTGGAGACATCACGAAGAGACATGGAAGACTGCAGTGGCATGTGATAAGAATATGTGGAGTTATGGGGAGTGTTTAGATTTGGTAGTTGAGAGTGCAGTTGGACCGCTGTTGCTTGGTCGTAGATGGGGCAAATGATAAGGAATGGTAGTCGGGGATGAAAGGGTAGAGTTGTTAGAGTCAACTTCGGCCCAACTTGCCCACACTGGCCAACATGTCCCAGCTAGACTAGTCCCATCTGCCAGCATTTGGTCCATATCCCATCAAACCTGTCCTATCCATACATCCTTGTTGGTGAGGAGTGGAGATGGGGAGGGATGTGATGAAGCCCTGGGAGTCATGGTGGACAGTCCTGGGATGTCAAAAGTTATGACTAATAGGATTTGCAATTTGATTGCATTGCACGCTGAAATATAGCAAAGCGTGATCACATTTCTAAGCCTATGTGCTTTGGCATATGTTTAATTAACTATCTAATCATTTTCTGCACACCTTTCATTTGTTTTCATTATTTCCTCATGAAAATCAATGCTTTCTCAAATATAAAACAATCGCAGTGCACTGCTGTCTGACATTTTGCTTTTGAACCATATAACTACCATAACAACATAATTAATGTTTAGTGGAGGTGGGGTTGGGATTTCAATGCGGGACAAACCAGGAATACATAGAAACTGGAACATTTGGATCATTACTAAACAATGGAAAGCAGCTACTCGATGAGTGACAGCATATGGTATTGGTTCATTAATGTGACATGCAATGAGACGCAGTGAAAATCTGCATGTGCATGCGTTGCAGTCAAGTCATGCAATACATGAGTATAATCAACCCATACACAAGTACAACAGGTAGCACAAAGATAACTGAAGAGAACCAGTCTGAATAAGGGTCCATTCCTTCTCTCCAAAGATGCTGCAGAAACTCCAGCATTTTGTGTCTTTCTTCAGCGCAAAGAGAAAAATGCCAGAGTGCAGAACATGGTGTTATAGCAACCCAATTACAGAGAAATGCAGATAAAAGAAAAGTGCAAGGGCCACAATGCGGAAGGTTGGAAGATCTGGACTACACCCTTAACTTATAAGAGGATCATAGTCTGATAACAGCTTGGTCCTGAATCTGGTGATAAGTGCTTCCAAGCTTTTATATCTTCTGCCTGATGAGACAGGAGAGAAGAGGGAATGACTAGACTGTCAATGCTCCTACATTATGTCGGCTGATTTTCAATGCAGTGTGGCGTGTAGATGGAGTCGATGGTGGGGGAGGTTGGTTTGTCTGATTGACTGGGCTACAGATCCCACCAAAGATGCTGCCTGACCTGCTGATTTCCTCCAGCTGTTCTCTTTTTATTGTGTTAATGATTCCAGCATCTGCAGTCTCTTGTGCTTACATTTTTTAAACATTGGTGCTTTTAACTTCAAATTCAATATTACTGATGATTTTACCTGGACTTTATTTAATTGTCGTGTGTGACAAAGCCAAAAAAAATCTGCAAAATCAACAGCTGTACCATATGTAATTAGTGGCATTTACCAATATGACCGTGAAAAAAGCAGGAACTATGGTACTAGTGGAAATATCCTGAACTTCCTTGTAGCTGATCACTGCTATCATTCCATATGCACTGTGATGGTGGAGCAAAGATCTTCCAATAGCCCCGCTGTTACTTTGCCTGCACTATCTGTTAAACCTAAATCTGAGAAGAGCTACTGTTTATTTCAATGGAAGGAAATACTGTATGCTGCAAGGTAGAGAGAGATGCCATATTTTTCTGATTTGGATCAATTAAATCAGTTGTAATTATTTTATGCAGTCACAAAGAACTGGAATGCAGATACTGGATCCTTGTTGCAATTTTAATTTAGAGATAAAGCAAGGAAACAGTCCCTTCGGCCCTCTGAGTCTGCACCGACCAGCGTAGAACCCAAAGTGCTGGAGTAACTCAGCGGTTCAGTCAGCATCTCTAGAGGACATGGTGACGTTATGGGTTGGGACCCTTCAAGTGTCCATGTCCCCTGAAACATCGCTTATCCGTGTCCTCCAAAGATGTTGCTTGACCTGAGTTACTCCAGCACTTTGTCTTTAATTGTTTTATGTTTCATGTTTCTTCTGGTCCCTGCTCCAACGTTATTTCTACCAAATGTTAATAAACATAAAACATTTGTCAAAGAGTGTTCAATTTAAAAGGTTAATGTTTTAACTTCTTGGGAACGTCTGGGGTATTCAGAGTGAGTGTTCACTCTAAGAGAATTGCATGCCACTGGGAGGCACACAATGAAAGCCATGGGAATGGCTATATGAACAACACGGTGTTACAACATGCAAGTCACACTCTTACCACGTTTCCTAAATTGCCACCTGACGGGAAAGCTGCAAATGTGACGTGAACAAATTATTCATCTGGTTTTACATACCATATAACTGGATTTTTTTTTAATGTATCTGACCTGACAGTAGAGTCTGGAGTAGACTTCTCACAATATAATCATTTGCCTAAAGAACAACTGTTGCAACAACTCAAGGAGATAATTCATTTCATAATTTTGCCTCGAGGCAACTCAGTGTGAAAGGAATTTTCTCTGAGGAATTTCTACAAATGAATATCACTGCAGTCATAAAATGGGCAAAGGAGCAGAGAACCAGCTCAGTGCCAACAGAAATATAGGTTTGAGAAGTGATTTGTAATCTCCCCAGAAATATACTTTGCGAAGGAAAAATGGTGTCAGATTGAACCAGATCTGCCTCCCGAATTGCTGATAGCTGATACTTTCTGTATGCATGAACTGATTTCCATGGTGAATATTACAACATACTGCTAGCATTACAAACGTGGTGGGGTTTTTTTTTGCATAATTAGAAAAATGCACAATTTTGCTAATTTGTAATTTTATTTACTCAACGAGGCTAGGGCCAATTTTAAATTGCATGTTGTGTATACTGTAGGTGACTGCAACTCATTATGGGCAGGACATTGATTAAATCAGCAATATTTTGAGTGTGGCACTAATGTTGTACATGCAAATGAAACCATTTGAATCTGGTCTCTTTTTAAATAGAGGCAAGAATAAATTGAGTTCCTGGGAAAGAAATTGCAGGTGACCTTCACGATAAATAACTGTGAGGGAATATCCACTAAAATTGGTTTGACAATCTGCAAAATGCAGTTTGAAAAGTAAACTATTTATAGAACCCGTATCGGTCTTTTTTAACCTTAAAGGTGTTCTCATCAGTGTGTAGTTGGTGTTCTGACCCATTTAGTCCTAGGAAACAAGGCACGGAAGGGCCTTGACGCGAAACAGAACCCATTCACTCTCTCCAGAGATGTTGCCTGTCCCGCTAAATTACTCTTGCTTTTTGTGTCTATCTTAGGAAACAAGGCACAATGTCTGGTTCCAAAGGAAGTTCCCAAAATTGTTCAATTTTCCGAAATATATTCATTTGCAAATTGGACAATGAGGGAACAGCCACGTGTTTCTGACCACGATATTTGCGAGAAGTGAATCGCTGCTTCTCGTCTCAGACCCCATGGGTTGGTTGGAGTTGCAGTTGGAATTACTGAGGAATATTTAGGAGGCTGAAAGTGTTAAGGGCCTGTCCCACTTGGGCGACATTTGCGCGTCATTTACATGACAACCTAAAAATAGGGTGTCGCGTCGTGATGCGCGCGTGACGCGTGGTGACGCATGCAGTGACGCGCGGTAACGCACGGCGCTTTCCTGTTGCCCCAGGATTTTGGAATGTTCAAAATCCTGGGGCGACATTTGTGTGTCTCATCATGTTGTGCACTCTGTCACACGCTGACGTATGCTGTCCTGTGGGTGACGCCCGGTAAGGGTTAGGGTTACGGACCACAGATGGGGTGTAAAATATTCTTCCTTCAATGCATGGATTTCAAACATTAATATATTAAAATTAATACAATAAAATCAATTATGCAAATGAAAAGATGTCTGAGGTTCACTTTTATTTATAGATGTATTGGTCCGCTTCCAGATCCGATCACCGTCTCTTTTCACAGGGATGGATTCAGTGAGAGTAGACTGAACTCCCCTCTCCCCTCTGCCCCCCTCCCGCCCCCATCCCTCCTTTTCCACTCTCCCCTACCCTTCTCCCCTCCCCTCTACCCATTCTTCCCTTCCCCCCTCTTCCTCCCTTCTCCCGGCTCCACTCTTCTCACCCTTATCCACTACCCCCCCCCCCCCCCTCCACTCCCATCGCTCGGGACAGCCCCCACTCTCCCATGGCCACCCTCCATGGGCTGTGGGTCAGCTGGAGCGGAGGTTTGGGATAATGTTCATGTCTTCACAGTGATGTGATGGACGCGGGGGTCTTGACCAATCGCTGACATGTCCGTTAGCGTTAATTCCGTTATTGGACTTTTCTGTTGAGCGGCAGCCAGTCCTTTGGCTTGTAGGCGACGCTGCCTTTCGGGTAGGTGGCGTTTCGACAGAGCGGTATTCGGTAAGTTTGCTTTTAGGCGACGCAGCTTTTCGGTTCCTTGGGTTTTAGGCGTCCCGCCCTTCCGGTTAGTTTGCATTTAGGTGTCCCATCCTTTCGGTTAGTAGGCGTTTCGTCTTCGTACTCTTTCGGTTTATTGTCATTTTGGCCTCGTTTCCATTCCGTTCTTTGACTTCGACTTCTTTGCTTCGGCCTCTCGTCCGTCGGCGCCACGTCCGCACACGGCGTAGGTTCACCAGGTTAATTTCACGGGATGGCGGGACTGACATATGATGAAAGAATGGGTCGATTGGGCTTGTATTCACTGGAATTTTGAAGGATGAGAGGATATCTTATAAAAACATAACATTCTTAGAGGATTGGACAGGCTAGATGCAGAAAAAAAAATCCCTTTGTTGGGGGAGTCCAGAACCAGGGATCACAGTTTAAGAATAAGCGGTAGGAAATTTAGGACTCAGATGAGGAAAGAAAAATTCACCCAGAGTTGTGAATCTGTGGAATTCTCTGCCACAGAAAACAGTGGAGGCCAATTCACTGGATGTTGTCAAGAGATTTAGATTTAGATTTAGGGCAAAATGTATCAAGGGATATTGGGAAAAAGAAGGAATGGCCTACTCCTGCACCTATTTTTCTATGTTTCTATGTCTGATAGACTAAACTCCATTTACATCACTGCAAGAAGCCACACAGGTAAGGCAGAGTATAGATTGGCACATGGGATTATGACATTACTGCTGTTATGGAAACTTAGTTGTGGGATGGGCAGGACCAGCAGCTCAGTGTTCAGGGGTATCCATGCTTCTGACATAACAGAGGTAGAGGTAGAGGTAGGTGAGGAGGGGGTCTGCACTATTGATTAGGGACAATGTAAAGTTAGTGCTTAGTGAGAATATCCTGGGGAGGTGATCTCGCAAGGCCATATAGGTAGAGTTTAGACATTTTAAAAAGGGGGAATCACTTTAATGGGATTGTATTCCAGGCTCCGATTGATCATTGGGAATTAGAGGAGTATATATGTTAGGAAATTAAATACAAGTCTAGGATTAATATAATTGTAATAATAGCTGATTTTGACTTCACAAATATTAACCAGAACTCCCCCTGTGCAAAGGATTAGATGGAGCAGAACTTGTTAAATGGAGCCAGGGAGGTTTCCTGAAACGATATGTAGAGGTCCTGTGTAGGATGGAACTGCAGATGCTGGTTTAAACCGCAGATAGGCACAAAAAGCTGGAGTAACTCAGTGGGTCAGGCAGCATCTTTGGAGAAAACCAATAGGTGACATTTCAGGTCGAGACCCGTCATACAGCTTTTTGTGTCTATTATAGATGGTCCTATCTGACTTGGCACTACACTCGACCTCTTCTTAGAAAACAAGGCTAGGCAGGTGGTTGACAAGTCACTGAGTGAACACTATGGGACTGGTGACCATGATTATTATATTAGTTTCAAGCAAGTGTTAGAAGAAAATAGGACTGAAACTCAAGGTAAATTGGGGGAAGGTTAATTTTGATCTCAGACAGGATCTCTCAAAAGTTAATGGGGAGAAGCTAATTGCAGATAGAAGGACATCTTACAAGTGGGAGACATTTAAAAGTAATAGTGATGATATATTGCTGTCAGAGTGAAGGACAAAGCTGGCAGGATTAGGGAAGCTCGGTTGATGAGGAATATTGAGGGTCTGGTCAAATAAAACAAAAGAGGGGTACATAGGGTATAAGCAGTTTGGATCAAGTGAGTCCCTTTAAGAGTGTAAGATATGTAGGAGTAAACATTAGACAGAAACCATGAGGGCAAAAAATGTGATATCTCTGGCAGATAACATAAAGAAAATGACTAAAAGATTGTGTAAGTATATTAAGAATGAAGGGGTAGCTTGGGAGAAAGTAAATCGTCTTAAGGATTAACGTGGTATTCTGTGTGGATCCATATTAAATGGCCAAAATTATAAATGAACAGTTCTTCTCTGTATTTACCATGGAGGGGAACATGGGAAGCTAATGAGTTCAGTGGGGAGAACAGAAGTTCTCATAGAGAATATCATGGAGGCCAACTAATGTTGTGTCTTTATTTTAAGATTTGGTCACCGGGGTAAGGCAGGAAACTACAAACCATTGAGTCTTACATCCGTGGTAAGAAAGTTATTAGAAGTGATGTGTAGGAGGCCAGTTCATTGGCTATATTTAAGAGGGAGTTAGATGTGGCCCTTGTGGCTAAGGGATCAGAGGGTATGGAGAGAAGGCAGGTACGGGATACTGAGTTGGATGATCAGCCATGATCATATTGAATGGCGGTGCAGGCTCGAAGGGCCGAATGGCCTACTCCTGCACCTAATTTCTATGTTTCTATGTTTCTATGGAAGGAACTGAAGATAGACACAAAATGCTGGAGTAACTCAGTGGGACAGGCAGCATCTCTGGAGAGAAGGAATGGGTGATGTTTTGGATTGTGACCCTTCTTCAAACAGATCTCTCTGCATTTGCAAAGGCAAGGACTTATTAAGAAAATTAGGCATGAGTTTGCATGAATAATGTCTCACGAATATCATTGTTTTTTAAAAGAATTAACCAACAAGATAAATGTGGGCAGTGTGGTAGACATTGCCTGCATGGACTTTAGCAAGGTCCTGCTTGGTCGGCCGTTTGGGATGGTAGGAGAGCCTTATGTGATCTAGGGTGAGTTAGCCAATTTGATAAAAAATTGATTGGTGGTTGGAGGCAGAGGGTGGCCATAGAATTTTTTTTCTATAATGAGTTGGATGTGAATGTACTGTGGGTGACGTGATTAGCAAGTCTGCCCATGACACCAAAATTGGTGGTGTAGTGGAACATGTCTGAGTTTTCACCAGGATATTGATCAACTAAAAAAGTGGGAAAGAAATGGTGGATGGAATTTAACTCAGACAGTGCAGGATGATGCATTTCAGGAAGTGAAACGAGGGCCGGATGTACACAATGAATGTCAAAATCCTGGTGAGTGTTGGTGAACAGAGAGAGTAATGGACACAAGTACATAGTTCCCCGAATGTGGCCAAAGTAGGAGGACAGAATGGTGAAGAGGATATATAGTGCATTCTTGCATTCATTGGCTGAAACATTGAATACAAGAGTTGGGACATTGTGTTACAGTTGTAGGAAACATTAGTTTGGCTGCCTTTGTAGTGTTGCATGCTGTTCCAGTTGCCTCGCAACAGAAAAGGTGTGATTAAGATTAAAATATTCACAACAATGTTTACTGGATAGGAGGGCTTGAGTTACAAGGAGAGACTGGGTAGGTGAGTCTGATTTCCCTGGAGCAAAGGAGGTGGAGGTCTGGCGGGTGTCGGGAGTTATGGGGAGAAGGCAGGAGAATGGGGTTTGGAGGGAGAGATAGATCAGCCATGATTCAATGGCAGAGTAGACTGGATGGGCCGAATGGCCTAATTATGCTCCTATCACATGATCTTATGAGGCTAAGAAATTATATGATGGAGGAATATAATATTATGAGAGATATAGTCAGTGTCTGTGTCAAATGGCAGGTGCCAAAATATAGATGACCTAGGTTTAAGGTGAGAGGGAAGAGATTTAAAGGGGATCTGGGGGCTAAATATTTCACACAGAGAGTAGTTGGTATCTGGAATGAGGTGCCAGAAGATGTGGTTGGTGGCAGGAACTACAACGACACTTAAGAGGCATCTAGGTAGTTACTTGAATGAGCAAGGCACAGAAGTACAGGTTTATAGAACTAAAGCAGGGAAGAGGGATTAGTACAGATAAGCAAAATGGTGGGCGAAGCAAACTATTTCTTTGTTGC
Source organism: Amblyraja radiata (assembly GCF_010909765.2). Taxonomy (NCBI): domain Eukaryota; kingdom Metazoa; phylum Chordata; class Chondrichthyes; order Rajiformes; family Rajidae; genus Amblyraja; species Amblyraja radiata. The sequence continues at coordinate 15,864,680 of NC_045975.1, forward strand.
ACAATTATGGCTGTCCATTTTATGATTTGCCTGTTATATATTTTATTATTACCTCAGAGATCACTTTTTCCTTAACATCTTGTAATTAACCCATGGGTGTAGCTGGAATGATAGGTTTACAACCACACAATAATGACTTCAGTGGTGAACTAAATTGGTCAATGTGTAAAGTTGGCATTGTACTTGATCTCATAATTTTCTCGCTTGGTTCATTTAAAATGGCTCCACATAATTTAACTTGGGAATGTATTTGGAGTAAAACATGTGGCAAATATATTGTATGTTGCAGTCAACGCGCTAATGCAGGCAAATGCAGCTGCCAATTTGTGCAGGAACATTGCAGGAATCACTTATTCCTGTCATTCCTCATATGCTGGATATTGGACAAGTGTTCATGGATGTAAATCTGTTTTGACAGAAACACTCATATCATGGGTCTTCAACATTTTCTTTATACACAGATTAAATGAGAAACAAAGCACTTGAAAGTTCATCTTTAGTCAATTGTGCTAAATATGCCACAGTATAGAGGCAGCATATTGTGTTCCACTTGCAAAGTTTAGTTTAATCGAGTTTAGAGATACAGCGCGGAAACAGGCTCTTCGGCCTACCGAGTCCGCACCGATCAGCAATCCCCACACACAAACACTATCCTACACACACTAGGGATAATTTACAATTTTACCAAGCCTATAAACCTATACATCTTTGGAGTGTGAGAGGAAACGAAGATCTCGGAGACAACCCACACCGGTCACAGGGAGAACGTACAAACTCCGTACAGATAGCACCCACAGTCAGGATCGAACCCGGGTCCCTGGCGCTGTAAGGGAACTCTACTGCTGCATCACTGTGCCATCCTTAAACTTTAGACAGGCAGAGTGCAATCATCTGCTGCCGTTGTGTGACATCTTTCAAACTAACTGGGTTTGAATTTCTGGACAATCTGTCCTGGATACCTCAAACCCCTCTTGGTCAAGCTAACAGTTACTTGACACTTCACCCCTCTTCCCATGAGACACCAACCCATGTTCATGCCATTCACAGAATTTGTTTCCAAGAATCGCAATTTAATTTTAAAACCTTGTAAAAAAGTTTAAAATATTTTAAAAAACTAAAATTTTCCACTTGTCAATTTCCAAAGTAACTTTTGAAGTGGTTCTCTCATCCACGATCAAAATTGTATTAAAATCAATTAGACCTGCATAATACAAATAATGTTCCCTAATTCATCGTTCATGCAACATCCAATTTGCATTGTGGAAAGACACATTCTAGCAGGACCACCTTTATTGACTACTGAGGCCACCACACCCAACGGCAATGAATGCATGGCCAAAAAATATTAATTTCAAGGTTTCATTCTGCTAGTGACCATCAGCTATAATTGTAGTTTTTCTTTGAACTAATGCTGAATTTTGCTCTTGTTTCCCTCAATATGGCTTAATTTCCACCGCCTGTCTGCTGTATGTGCCAATTCTTTGAAGCAACTTCAAAGTCATATATGAATTCTATTCCAGGTGATCAATAGTTATAATGGGTTTAAATTTACAGTCTCGATTGTTCTCTGATGGTAGCCTCTGACAGTTCTCTGATAGTTCTCTGTGGGTAGATGGGGTGGTGAAAAAGGCATTTGGCACAAGGGACTGCAGATGCTAGGACATTGAGCAAAAATTCAAACTGCTGCAGAACTCAGTAGGTCAGAAAGCATCCGTGAAAGGAAATGGATAAAGACTTTTCATGTTGGGACCCTTCTTCAAAGTGAGTACTGTATGCAGTTCTGGTTGCCAAACTATTGGAAACATATCATTAAGCTGGAAAGGATGCAGAAAAGTTTCACAAGAAATTGGATAAGCCAAAACTTTCTCCCCCTGGAGAGTATGAAGCTGAGGTAACCTTAAAGAGGTATATAAAATCATGAGGGGTGCAGATAAGCTGGATTGGCAAAGACCTTTTTTACCAGGGAGGGAGGAGAGAATTGATTCAAGTTAAGCAGGGAAAGATATAAAAGGGACCTGAGGGACAGGCTTTTCAGACAGAGGGGGAGAGCACGGACAAGCTGCCAGAGGAAGCTACAATGTTTACATTACAGATACACAAATAGGAAAGCTTCAGTGGGATATGAGCCACATGGAGGCAAATGGTATAGATACCTTGGTCAGACGGACATCTTGGTCAGTATGCAGGAGTTGGGTTAAAAGGCCTGTTTTCATGCTGTATAAAGGGCCTGTCCCACTTAGGCGACTTTTTATGTGAGTGCAGGAGACTCTGCGCTCACCTCATGATTGCCACATGTTCGCTGGTGGTCTCTGGTGAGTCTCCTTCATGGTCGCGAGGAGCTCCCGCATTCTGGGAACAAGTCGCGGCCTCAGTATGGTCGCCGCAAATTTTTAAAAAACATAAGCACGAGTTTTCAGAACCAAGGATAACCGACCGGTAACATTAAATGCCCGTCGAACTTCACAGCTGTGTATCTCTGGCTTATTAAAAGTTGCCTGGCTTATTAAAAGTGTCTCCACTCCTTCTCTCCTCTTCTCCCCTCTTTTAAAGGACAATTGTACACTGTGCTAGCTGTCTCAATCTTCCTGTTCATCGCAGTGTGTGTCTGTATCACCTTGGCTTTGCACTGTGTGAATTTCAGACAGCGCTCCCCCCCCCCTCCCCGCTTGCCCTGACCCCCGCCTTTGCGATGTGTTTGTGAGTGTGTGTTATCCACTCTGACAGTCTCTGTTCCAGTTCCTGGTTTTTCAGGCGACTGCCGGCAAATTGACAGCTGCTGGCAGTCCGCTGAAAAATTGCCTAAGTGGGCCCATAACTCTATGACTCTACAACTGGGTTTCATTTCAAATGAGAAGACAGTTACAAAAGAATTACATATTTATGATGGGGTTACATTTCAGATTGGAAATACAAATTCCAAGGTCTGTGTTCTTTTGATTGTACTGTTTTTATGTCATTTCTTTGTTGAAAGTCTGCGCTAACAATGTTATTGAAATCTAAAATGGTTTGGCACAGTGGGGTTTTGATTGTTGCCGCTGTTTCTTTGTTTGGATAGCTGAAAGTGCACCTCTAATAGTTGTCAACCACAGAGTCTTTGACCATTTCACTTATCCAAAGGCTTTGCACATGGAACCAATTTTTTGGTGCTCTTCCTCTTTCTATTTTGCAAATGTTGTAGTTTTATGGATAGTCAAAACCACGGGAGATCAGAGAAGAAGAGTTAGTTATCACGAGCAAATGCACATTTTCCTCCCACAACTTGTACACACAAGGCCCCATATTTTCTCAAAGCATGCTGCTTGGTATACCGGCTATTGACTGCTTTAGTGAACAGCTATCCAGCCCTGTAAACCTGGTACAGTCTCTCATACTTTTCCCGTAACACAAATAAAAATATTAAAATAGTCACAGCTAATGTGGGAGGTATATCAGAATATGTTTCATCCTTTAAGCTATTTTTATATATCGTTTCTGTATTTGACTCATTGGGTTGTCCAACACTAACTTAAATAATATTATTCTGACAATCATGACTGCAATGAGTCATCGCTTAAAACATTTTTAACTATATATTTACCAGTTATCAAAATATAAACCCTTCAAAGTTAGTGATCTGGTAAAATTTTGAAAAAAGTAAGTGCTGTCCGGGCGATGCGGTGACACAGCGATAGAGTTGCAGCCTTACAGTGCCAGAGACCCGGGTTTGATCCTGACTAAGCGTGCTGTCTGTACGGAGTCTGCACGTTCTCCCTGTGACTCGCATGGGTTTACTCTGAGTGCTCCGGTTTCCTTCCACACTCCAAAGACGTACAAGTTTGTAAGTTAATTGGCTTTGGTAAATATTGAAAATGATCCCTCATGTGTGCTTGTATAAAAGGGGGATCGCTGGTCTACACGGACTCGGTGGGTCGAAGAGCCTGTTTCAACGCTGTATCTCTAAACAAAGCAGTATTAAAAGGGTATTTGCCTGTATACTCCAATTACAATGATTTCTACCTGGAAATCAGTCTAAAATAAATGATCATTTCTGAGAACGGTGACCTGATTTGTGTTTGTGTGGTGTTTCCATCACTCAAAGATTAGAATAAATGGTTTTATTCAACATGGACTATGATCATTCCTTATGTTCTCATTCTAATGTCAAGGCAGCTTGCATATGTAGATGTGTAATAAAGCCTTAAAATAGATTTTTATCCTTCATTATTGTTCCCACTGATTAGATTTCCAGATGTCCAATTATAATAACACCTCTACTTTCATTCTTCGCCTTTTATTTCTAAACTATTGTTTCTCTCAGCGAAAGATTACCAGGGATGCGGAATTCATAAACAATATTATATTTCCATTTCACTTTGCACTTGACCACAATAATGAAGCAAACAATGGAATTGCTATAACTTGAGGGAAACAAGCAGATTATGCCCAAATCTTCAGATCCATAGCTTGAAAGTGTACTTTATTGCCCATAATGTCCCAAATACAACATTACACAGCAGCTTACAATTTGACCCTGTGGATGGCCAGATTATCGCTGGTGTTGGAGTAGCGTACAGAAGAGAGATACAAAGCCAGAGTTGAGTTGGTCAACAAAACCAAGGAACTGATTGTTGACTTCAGAAAAGGGAAGTTCTAAGATGATGCACCAGTTTTTATTTGTGGGTCGATGGTGGACAGAGTTAGCAACTTCAAATTCTTGGCTGTTAAAATCTCAGATGGCCTATTTTGGGCCCAGCACATAGATGCAATCACATCAGCACCTCTCCTTTCTTAGAGGTTTAAAGAGATTTGACATGTCTCTGAAAACTCTAACAACCATTTACAGATGCAGTGTAGAAAGTGTCCCGATTGGTAGCATCATGGCCTGAAAGGGCAATTCGAACACACCGGAACACAGGAGGTTTACAAAGGGTCGTGGAGTCTGCCTCGTCTATCATGGGCACAGCTCTCCCCTCCATTGAAACAGCTATACGAGGTGCTGCCTCAAGAAGGTGGCATCTATCATCAAGGATCTCCACCATCTTCACACTGCTGTCATCAGGCAGAAGGTACAGAAGCCTGAAACCCCACACCACTACGTTCAGGAACAGATATTTTCTACATCTATCAGGTTCTTGAGTCAACTGACACAACATTAATCCTATCTCAAAAACAGAGCACTATGGCCCACTTTTTGCACTACTGTGGACTTGTTTTTTGTTCTAATTATGTTCTTTGCATTCATGTCTTTTTTGTAGTCTTTCTTTTCAAAATATGTGTAATTTATGTATGTTTTGTTTGTTTGTCTGTCTATATGCCTGTGATGCTCATGCAAGCAAAACTTTTCATTGTAGCTGTACCTCACCAGACCCATGTAAATAACAATAAACTTGAATTTCAACAATGTATTCTTCAATGCTATTACCCATACTATTCATCGAGTCATAGAGTCCATCAGCGTGGAAACACGCCCTCCGGCCCAACTTGCCCACACCGACCAACATGTCCCATCCTGGGATGGCAGGACTTTCATATGAAGAAAGACTGGATAGACTCGGCTTGTACACGCTAGAATTCAGAAGATTGAGGGGGGATCTTATAGAAACTTACAAAATTCTTAAGGGGTTGGACAGGCTAGATGCAGGAAGATTATTCCCGATGTTGGGGAAGTCCAGAACTAGGGGTCACAGTTTAAGGATAAGAGGGAAGTCTTTTAGGACCGAGATGAGAAAGTCATTTTTTACACAGAGAGTGGTGAATCTGTGGAATTCTCTGCCACAGAAGGTAGTTGAGGCCAGTTCATTGGCCATATTTAAGAGGGAGTTAGATGTGGCCCTTGTGGCTAAAGGGATCAGGGGGTATGGAGAGAAGGCAGGGATGGGATACTGAGTTGGATGATCAGCCATGATCATATCGAATGGCGGTGCAGGCTCGAAGGGCCGAATGGCCTACTCCTGCACCTATTTTCTATGTTTCTATCTTTAACAGTCCCACCTGCCTGCATTTGGCCCATAAACCTATACAATCCATGTACCTGTCCAAATGTTCCTTAAACATTGCGATAGTGCCTGCCTCAACTACCTCCATACTCATTCTTTACACCTATCATCCTATATGTGAAAATGTTATCCCTCAGATTCCTGTTAAATGTTACCTTAAATCTATGTCCTCTGGTTCTTGGTTCCCCTAATCTGGGCAATAGGCTCTACCCAATCTATCCCTCTCATGATTTAGTTCACCTCTAAGATCACCCCTCATCCTCCTGTGCTCCAAGGAATAGAGTCCTAGCTTGCTCAACCTTTCCCTATAGTTTAGCCCTCGAGTCAGACATGCATAACATAGCACTTTGCTGGCAGCTTACAAATTGACATTCATGTTCCTGAACGCTGGAAAAGATCATTGACATCAGCCTTGACATCAGCTTTGACTCATTCAGTAATACGAGTCGGATAAGTTCTTACCTATTCAACTACTGGGAGTTTCTACCACTTCACTGTGTGCGGAAATTTCCCAACCTATGATTCATGATTTAACCAATTTCATGGATGAGTCTTCACTGTTAAGTTAATCAATGATTTCATAAAAAGAATTGCACATTAACAAAGTCAAAGCAATATTCGAGACTTTGCAGTTAGCAGTAAATAGACAATAGGTGCAGGAATAGGCCATTCGGCCCTTCGAGCCAGCACCGCCATTCAATGTGATCATGGCTGATCATCCCCAATCAGTACCCCGTTCCTGCCTTCGCTCCATATCCCCTCACTCCGCTATCTTTAAGAGCCCAATCTAGCTATCTCTTGAAAGTATCCGAGGAAATGGCCCCCACCGCCCTCCGAGACAGAGAATTCCACAGACTCACAACTCTCTGTGAGAAAAAGTGTTTCCTCATCTCCGTTCTAAATGGCTTACCCCTTATTCTTAAACTGTGGCTTAAGAATGGCAGTCTAATTCTTAAGAACTGCTGGTTCTGGACTCCCCCAACATCGGGAACATGTTTCCTGCCTCAAGCATGTCCAAACCCTTAACAATCTTATATGTTTCAATAAGATCCCCTCTCATTCTTCTAAACTCCAGAGTGTACAAGCTCAGCCGCTCCATTCTCTCAGCAAATGACAATCCCGCCATCTCGGGAATTAACCTTGTAAACCTATGCTGCACTCCCTCAATAGCAAGAATATCCTTCCTCAAATTAGGGGACCAAAACTGCACACAATACTCCAGGTGTGGTCTCACTAGGGCCCTGTACAACGGCAGAAGGACCTTTTTGCTCCTATACTCGACTCCTCTTGTCGATGAAATATTGGTGTCGATGAAAGTTGCCCTTGTACTTCGTAATATTGCTCACCCATTCAAATGTATCCTCAATCTGATGCCAACAGTTGTATTCCAGAACAGTGAATTTACCAAGTTGGGCTATGGAGACAATCAGAATCTCTGAAAGCAAAATAGCAGGTAAAGCATTGAAATAAAAGATATTATAAATAAAAAAGATCAGAATTTAAACACGGTAATAAGAGAAAAGCCGAAAAATAATAAAAAAGCGATTTTCTCATGCTTCAGAAATATACTATTAGCGATTCAGAGTCAAAGAGGGCAGTGGAGCATAAACAAATTCCCTTCATTCGAGACAGTTTAACATTTTCTTTGGTTTTCTCAATAAGAAAATGCATAAAATGTCAAAGCCTATCAAATCACTGTTTCTCAGCTGATTGTTTCTGTACAATACCACATCATGTGCAGCAGTAGAGGGTCTCCAATAGTATCTTTTGTATTTCTGTGCTCATTTTCAAATATGTTGCAAGAATTAGCTGCCATTTTTCACACAGTACTGCATTTTACATGAGTTTTACCATCATTAATGTCACTGTTTATTGTGCTATTCACTGTTTCTATGTTCTATTATTTCATGTGCACAAACCCAGGACAACAAACAAAAATATCAACTGAAAAACAAAAATAACAAATTAAAAAACTAAAATAAATGTGATTTATTTTGGATGGCGGCCAAGAAATTGCAGTTGTGAAAGATGCCCAGTCCATCATGCAGACCAGCCTTCCCTCCATTAACTCTGCCTACCTCGTGAAGGCAACCAACATAATCAAGGAGTTCCCACCCTGACCATACTCACTTCTTCTCTTTCCTGTCAGGCAGAAGATACTAACATTTGAAAGCACGTACCAATAGTCTCAAAAGGTGCTTCTTTCCTGCAGTTATCAGGCTCTTGAAAGGTCGTCCCTCGCTCCGATGAATTCTTGATCTCCCAACCTACCTTTTTGTGGCAATTGCATTTTATTATCTACACTTTCTCTGGAGTTTCTATGTAAAACTATATACTACATTCAGTCTTTTTTGCACAAGATTCAGATTCAATTTTAATTGTCATTGTCAGTGTACAGTACAGAGACAACGAAATGCATTTAGCATCTCCCTGGAAGAGCGACATAGCAAATGATTTGAATAAATAATAATAAGTGTCCGGGGGGGGGGGGGTGATTGGCAGTCACCGAGGTACGTTGTTGAGTAGAGTGACAGCCGCCGGGAAGAAGCTGTTCCTGGACCTGCTGGTTCGGCAACGGAGAGACCTGTAGCGCCTCCCGGATGGTAGGAGGGCAAACAGTCCATGGTTGGGGTGAGAGCAGTCCTTGGCGATGCTGAGCGCCTTCTGCAGACAATGCTTGCTTTGGACAGACTCAATGGAGGGGAGCGAGGAACCGGTGATGCGTTGGGCAATTTTCACCACCCTCTGCAATGCCTTCCGGTCGGAGACAGTGCAGTTGCCATACCATACTGTGATGCAGTTGGTAAGGATGCTCTCGATGGTGCAGTGGTAGAAGTTCACCAGGATCTGAGGAGACAGATGGACCTTCTTCAGTCTCCTCAGGAAGTAGAGGCGCTGGTGAGCCTTCTTGATCAGAGTTGAGGTATTGTGGGTCCAAGAGAGGTCATCGGAGATGTTGACTCCCAGGAACCTGAAGCTAGAAACACGTCCCGTTAATGTGGATGGGGGTGTGCGTGCCGCCCCTGGACTTCCTGAAGTCTACAATGAGCTCCTTGGTCTTCTTGGAGTTAAGGGCCAGGTTGTTGTCAGCGCACCATGCTGCTAAGTGCTGGACCTCCTCCCTGTAGGCCGACTCATCGTTGTTGCTGATGAGGCCAATCACCATTGTATCATCTGCATACTTGATGATGGTGTTAGTACCATGTACAGGTGTGCAGTCATAGGTGAAGAGGGAGTAGAGGAGGGGGCTCAGCACACAGCCCTGTGGAATGCCGGTGTTCAGGGTGAGGGTTGAAGAGGTGTGCTTGTCTAACCTAACAGACTGGGGTCTGTTGGTTAGAAAGTCCAGTATCCAGTTGCAGAGGGAGGGGCCGATGCCCAGGTTACCGAGTTTGGTGATCAGTTTTGATGGTATAATGGTGTTGAATGCTGAGCTGTAATTGATGAACATGATGTATGCCTGTATGTATGGTATGCTTTTCCTGGATAGAATACAAAAACAAGTTTTTCAATTTATTATGGTGCATGTAATGATAATAAATGTAATGTAAAGAAATTCATCCCAGTCTGTAGTGCTGTAAATGTGATATAGTTTTGCCCAGTGCATTCATGTCACTGCAATTAATTTGGGGGGCCAAGTACAATCCACTGATGCCACTATGATCTGTATAACATTACTAACCAGGGTTAATTTCCTAGGCATCTTGGCGTTGTTCTGTCCCTTTCCTTTCTTTAGCCTCCTTCATCACAAAGTTTACTGTTAATATAAAGCAAACAAAAATCTGCAAACGCAAGAAACCTGAAATAAAGACAAAAAAAATCTAGCAGATTAAGCAGCATTTGTGGACAGCGAAACATATGTTGCTGTTTATTAATCTTTCACCAGGACTGATGTCACCTCACTTATTGTTAATTACTTATACTTCGTTCACATGCATTTTAAGAATGTACGTTTTTTTGTAATGTCTTGGAGATGAAGGATTCCAATTTCCTCCCAATCCTGTCTACATCCCGTTCTCAAGTAACGAATCTCAGAGATTGCCACAATGCCCTGTGTCTTCCCATAACTCCAGTCTCCCCCCTCCCTCCCGGATTCTCAGTCTGATGAAAGGTATCGATCCGAAACGCCACCTATTCCTTTTATCCATGGATGCAGCCTGACCCGCTGAGTTACTCCAGCACTATGTGTCTATCTTCTACCCTGCACCTAAATTGCATCCACTTCGACCAATCTATACACGCGGCCGTGTCAGCAATAAGCATGGGGCTAGTCTAAGCAGCAACGCGTCTTTGTAGTCGAAAACTGTGCTGAAAAATAATCGGAGGGATCTCACCACACTTGGAATCTCCCCCTGGAGACTGCGAAAAAAAAATGTTCGGCTGGCGTTAAGGTTTTGTGTTCGCTTGTGGTCTTGATTTGCTGTGATTGTCCGCACGGTGGCAGTGGTGGCTTGATGTTCGCCAGCCAACTAGCTGCTCGGCCGACGTCAAGGACCAACACTGTTGCCCAATGAGTGCTGAGATAATGGAGGTAATAGGGTAATTGCATTTTCCCTCATCGGGAGAGAAGGAGGGAGAAAGAGAGAAAGAGTAAGTTAAATGGAATAAAGAGTGTTAGCTGGGCAAAGGGCATGAGGACTTTAGACCGGAGCATACAAGAGCAAACTGGATATTAATAAATAAGTGGCGGACACTGTGGGCTGGAATTTCATCCAGTTGACATGGTTTTAAAGCAGTGCACGATTTGATCTGAAACTCTAGGATTCCTCCACCCACGCCCCCTCCCCTCTCCCATCCTCCCTGGGAAAAAAAACTAATTGACATTTTAAAGGTGTCAGCCAAAGTGTTGATGTACAGACGAGAGATTAACTTGTAGATTGCGATCTGGGAGATGGTACCGTGACTCAAGAGCCGCAAAAGGGGGAGGAGGAGGTGGTGGAGGAGGAGGAGGAGGGAAGAAAGTAAGACGGATTGAAAAACGAAAAGAAAGAGGATCCGCTCCGTGCCTCTCATGGTGCCAAGGCGGAGAGAATGCGAGGCAAGGGAGAACGGTCGGCAGGAGGCTGTTCTGTAGCTGAAGGAGAGAACAGAGGGGGCGAAGGAAACGAACGACTCCGCAGTGGCTGGGTTTGAACGCTGTTCTCTGCTGGAGGCTTGAGAACCGAACAAGGAGGGGGGGGAAAGCATGACATCGAGGATTGCACCGGCCGATCTTATCTCCGATGTCAGATGAGAGAAAGCACGAAGGAAGAAAAGGAGGAGAATTTAAAACGGTTACACAGGAAAGCGAGAGAAAGGAGGAAAAAAAATCCTTACCGCACTGCCTTGTGATTGGAAAATATAATCAGCTCATAGACGAGGAAAGAAAGTTGTTCTGGGAGTAACGTATGTATATTTAAAGAAAAACAAACAGCGGCTTGTTGGCATTCTGAAGCGAGCGGTCGGGATAAGACGCCAAAAGATCCCGATTTCTCGGGACGGGGGGAATTCTAGTTGGATGATGATGATGATGCTTATTTTTTGAGTTTGGGAAGAAGGAACGGATGCTTCTGTTTAAAAGGAGAATAGGCTCTGCGGGAGAGGGGGGAGAAAGGTACCGAAGGACGGAGTGAACGAAGAGACGTGCCGTTTGGATCTTTCTGCGGGGCGGAGGGGAAATGTCATCCCGGAAATTGATTTGAAATTGCAGAGGTGCATATTTCTGCCGAGAGGAGAGGAAAAGATTTGGGAAGTAAAAAAAGGACCGGGAAACGAGAGCAAGAGAGATTAACCTGTGAGTTTTGCACGATCTTTCCGTTTATATATATATATATATATATACATATACACACACGCACACACACACGCACACATATATATATATTTATACATTTGTGTGTGTTTGTGCATTTGTCCGTTTAGTTAACCGTGCATTCAAATTAACCCCGCAAACACGTAGAAAAGAGGGGTGGGGGTTGTTTCTTTATCCAAGCTTTTGTGCTTCGTTTCGGGCTGAGAGCCGAAAGGGGGGTGGGTGTGTGTGGGGGGGGGGGGGGGGGGGGGGGGGGGGGTGTGGATGGGTTTTTTTCTCTCTCTCTCTCTCTGGGAAGCCGCTGGTTTCGCTGCAGTTTCCTAATGAGCTGCAGATAATGAGATGGTCGGCTGTGCGGAACCCGCTTTTAACTCCCTTATCGCACACAGGCGCCGACGCGAAGCCCCATGTCATTTCTTCCGCTGTGCCATTTCAGGCAGCGAGATTATTTGATTTTTTTTTTTTTAAGGCATTGCAATCTCTGGCTTTCCAGTCAACGGCAAATTGCTGATTATGGGGAAGGGGGGGTCACTTCACTTCACGGCTAAAGAGAAGAGACCCCCTGTTTTGGAAGGTTTTCTATGCGCTTGGGTTTTGTGCCGAAGAGAATTCTACACCAATCTCCTGTGATATGAATTATTACAAGGTGTTTGTAGGCGTATTTGGTGGGTGAACTGCGATAAAGGGTGGGATTCCGAAATACCATTACAAGCACCCAGCATCCTCCCATCATGCCAACAGCATTTTCTGATTTAGATGTGTTATTAAATTCAATGCTAGGTCTTTTTATCGCACCTATTTTCAGTGCTGGCACTCTAGTTGTGCTGAGTGTGAAACGATTGCTGGACAATAATCCCATTATATTGGCGCTCTCTGTTCAATATCACTGGCCACCGAGGCTCCTCATCTCGACTGCCCACGAATCAGAGTGCTACTAGACCAGCCTGGGAGACTCATTGAGTAGAAATTCTCAAAAGAGGACTTCATTAGCACTGGGCATGCTCATGCTCTAGTTGATTATGAACGCACCGGCCACAGTGAAAACTGTCCATTTTGTCTAAACTCCCGATCAGGAGGAATAATGCGATGCTTCCACGGTTATGCCGAGAGCGAGGAAATGAGCAGGACTAGAATATTAGCTGCGCATTTAGAAATATTTTATCTCCAACTTTGAAAGGGCCGTTCTGATTAACTATGGGATTAACACTTTGTGGGGATGTACCGTGTATCTCCTAAACTGAGACTTGTAACTACATTAAAATATGTGGGGGGAAATGCAACATTGATCAGAATTATTCATACTATACTGAGATTCCATATAAACAGTATCATTTTAATATGCTGTATAACAAGAAGCAGTCAACGTAGTTTTAGTTTGGTACCAATATTTTTTAATATACTGGACTTTAAAAAAAAGATATTTCTATGTACCAATATATATATAATAGCACTGATGGAGTTCGTTTGGATCTATTTTTGAAGGGAATTATTTTTCCTTAATTATTTAGTTTAAAAAATCTATGTTCCTTCCTTTTAGCCTATTATCCTTATCAAGTTTTAAATTCATTACATGTAATCTTCTTAATGCCAGCCTGAATATGCACCATTTCACAAAGATGTATAAAAGTAGGTTATGGAAGTATTAAACTACAAGGTTATAAATAATCTGTATTTTTCCTTAATTATTCTTGGTATTATTTGGCTGCAAAATGCTGTTGGATTCTTTCTCTGCAACTGGTTTGTCCCCTATCTGTTAAATAAATGACCAGAGCTCTATTCAGACGTGTAATTAAAATCATTGGGCTTTTTTGGCTCCAAGGCTAATGAACCTAACTTTAGGCTATTTTGCACATGAGTTTTCAACACTGTATTATGCAATTAAATTCAGTCATATAAAGAGAGTTAATGATTTTTTTTGTCTCCTCCCCCTTATGTTGTTAATGTGTTCAGCAGAATTGAAGAGTGGTTTTTCACTACTATGAGAAATGGGACCTATTTCTAAGACTTTTGCAGAATATAAATTAGAAAATGCTCTCGGCCATTTCAATAACTGTGACTAGGAAGGAAGCCCCAGTGATCCACAATGACCTACAGTATCAAAATTCAGTGGATGTACTTAGCTCATTCTATTAATGGCAGCCTCTCTGCACTAATGGCATCAACATTTCAGACTTAATGGATTCCGCCATCAGCCCAAGGAAAGATTCCAGGGAGGATGTCAGAGGGTGATGAATCTGTGGTCTTTAGTTAGAGGGTGGTGAATCTGTGGAATTCTTTGCCACTGAAGGCTGTTGACGCCAAGTCAGTGGATATTTTTAAGGCAGAGATAGATGGATAGATTCTTGATTAGTACAGGTGTCAGAGGTTAAGCGGAGAAGGAAGTAGAATGGGGTTAGGAGGGAGAGATAGATCAGCCAGGATTGAATGGTGAAATAGACCTGATGGGTCGAATGGCCTAATTCTACTATTCCTTATGACATTTTTTTTACATTTTCAGTTCTTCAAAATTAAGTTACTTTGTTTTAAATTCTCTTTAGGAGTTTGGATGCTGCAGATATTATTGATGAATAGTGCATTCTGCTTTGGAAGGGAAATGATAAGCTTGAATTTTAACTGCTATCAGCTTGTGACACTTTTCTATGTTCTGGATGACTTGGGGTGGGGCATGCATGTTTAAAACATCTTATTGTGCAGCTAATTGTGATGAACCATTAACAAGGAATTTAAAGGGAATGTAAGTGATGGATGAACATATCCTTATGATAGCTATGCTAAAGTACCAGACATTCTCTCTGTGTACTTAATGTGAAGATGAGCCCAAGCATCCCACAGAACTAGTGTTTGAACTGCAATTAAGTGAACTGTTTCTTTTTATATTGGGGTAAATAGATGTGCTTAATCTGAAGAATCTGCAAGCTTAAGATCAAAATCTTGACTGCAGCCACTCATTGAAAGGGAAGTTATTTTGCTGAAATTATGTGTTTTTTAAAATTTCGGATGAAGCACCACATATTTTCATGGTAATGTCTGCAAATAAACCTGTGAGATGTCAAAGCAAGAGGGGAATGCAGAGTAGATTGTACTATATTGATCAGTGCTCACTTAAGACTTGTGGTAGACTATCTATTTGTTTGCAGAGAAATAGTTTGTGGCAGGTAAATGTGTATTGGATAATGTCAATAAACCCATGAGGGTGTCAGGAGAGACAGAGTGTCACTAGAATGTGGAATTTACTTTCACACTGTACAGTTGAGGTTAATTGCTCGTCTACATTGAAACAAAAGATATATAAACACTTTTCTAATGAGAAAATGGGTGGATTAAAAACCCCCCAAATCTTACACCTAACTAGGAAGGAATTGGGAGTAGGAAAGCAAATGGATGCTGAAAATCTGAATTAAAGCTGAAAAAAAGATGGCAGGTCAAGCAACATCCTTGGGGAGAAAAACAGTTAACATTTCAGGTTGGTGACTTTTTGCCATTTCCTTATTGGAAGCAGTCGCTGTAATTGGCATGGCTGATCCCATACAGTCTGAAGAAGGTTCTTGACCCGAAACATCACGCATTCTTTCTCTCTAGAGATGCTGCCTGCCCTGCTGAGTTACTCCAGCTTTTTGTGTCTATCTTTGGTTTAAACCAGCATCTGCAGTTCCTTCCTACCCGTACTACTTGTGATCAATGAACTTTCCTTTACCGTGCGAATGTGCAATCACATGATAGTACATTTTGCGTCTCCAACAATGAAAGCTCTGTGTTTTATATCGTGAATGCCAGAATTCTGCATGTGTGTGCGGCAACTTGCCCTTTTCCAGGCTTATTAAAGGCAGCTTGATTAACAATTTATTGAGGCAAGATCTTGTGTGAATCATCAAACTGCAGTACTTTAGATTCAGTAGGTGGACATGAAATGAACAGCAATAATGTTAACTGCCTTATCCTGTTAAAAGAATAAAGTACTCTTCACACTCCATGTTGACAGTCTTAATAACACAACCTTTGTTAATCTCTGATGATCTCCCTCTGATCCTGACCTGTTTTGATTGAGTGAGCTCCTCTATCAATCACGTTGCCTGTCCTAACTAAACCAAACTATCCCAGTTTCATTGTGCCCACCTGACCTTGTGCTTTCTACTCCGACAATATTGCCGCCACCTTAACTTACATGCTCCCAGTCCACTGATGGCAATTAAACTACTTGGGGTTTCCCGCCAACCACCCCTGCTGAGTGCAAATAAGCAGGGCTATCCTAAGTGATATGGATGTGGGAAATCACTGGTCTGTTAAATGAATTTCCTACATCTCAAACAGTCTGGTTTGCTTCAACTGATTTTCAAATCACATCTCCCAGTACTGCTGTTCACAGTTTAACCCTCTTAGAGAAACATTTAACTTGCTATTAATATTTTGCTATAAATTATTTCAAACTCCTGACAAAATTCTCAATGTAATGTAATCGAGAAAGTGCTGCGGGCAGAATATGATTGAGTTTAGCGGTTTTGGGATCAATTGGAATGCAAAGTTTTCAGGCTATATAGAGTTTTCATTCCCACAGTAAACTGATCACCTACTGAATGTTGGAAAGTGTGCCAGTTTTTTTTTGTCAAATCAGAAGTTAATTTGTGGCAAGAAAAACCAAAGTATAAATGCATAATCTATACAAATATCACATATTATTGCCAAATTATCAAAATAGATTAGGCAGAAAAGTCTCATTAAATAGAGACTGGGCGGCATGGTGGCACAGTGGTAAAGTTGTAGCCTTACAGTGCCAGTGACCTGGGTTCGATCCTGACTATGGGTGTAGTCTAGATGGAGTTTGTACATTCTCCCCATGACCTGCATGGGTTTTCTCCGGTAACTCTGTTTTTTTTTCCCACACTCCAACGATGTTTTTTCCCACACTCCAAAGGTTAAGTGGCTTGGTAAAATTGTAAATTGTCTCTAGTGTGTGCAGGATAGTGTTAGTGTGCGGGGATCGCTGGTCGGCATGGACTCAGTGGGCCAAAGGGCCTGTTTCTGCGCAGTATCCACTAAACTAAACGTTAAAAAAACATAAAATTGTAAAAGAGCCATCGCAGGATAAATCACAATGGAATAATGCTGAGCACTATGAACAAAACCTTGCTAAAAAAATAGAATACGAGGTGGGGGTAGAGAATGGGGTGTTAAAGAATACTTTACATGTCTAAGTATGAGGGCAATATGAAGTCAGGATAAGAGATAATATTAGAAGAGTAAGAGATAATATTTGAAATATACAAACTTTATAATGTTATTTTAGTAGTAGAAATGTTATTTTGAGCAAAGCACCTTGACATCTTGATATTATAGGCACTAAGTATAATTATTGTTTGAATTATGTGGCTAAGATTGCTAGCATTTTAAGAATGATTCAAGTATAATTGGAAGTGGTGGGGGATGTGAATTAATGAGGCCAATCTTTAACAAAAATATTTTGAGACATTTTCTAGAACGCTTAAAAAAATGATTGTAACATATAATTTAGATTAAACTAGCTGGCATATCACACATTCTAAAAACAAAATATATTTTTTACCAGGAATGGTATCTTGAAAAATTTACCGGGGAATATGGTGTTTGTGTATTTGGCTCAGTGAGGAGGAGGGATTCACTCAGCAACCTTTGGGTTTCTACATTTTATCATGGATGTATTTTCTCTATATTGTATACTTTAAGATTATCTGCACAAGCCTCATTATTATTCCACAGAAAATTCCAGGGCAATAAATTAAAATGTGCGAATCGTCTATTAATTCTTCCAAAAAAAAAAGGTCTGGGTAATTTTGCACAATCGGTGATAAAGGGTTATTGGGCGAAGGCAGTAGCATAGGGTTGTGAGGGAAAGACAGATCAGCCATGATTGAATGTAGACTTGATGGGCCAAATGGCCTAACTCTTTTCCTAGAACTTATGAACTTTTCCACAAGACGCAAAATGAACTATGTGCTGAAGTAGTTGAAATAAGTAGATATTGGCAGTTAAATTAATGTAAGTAAATTTCAACTTTTGTGCCTTGGTGTGAAGGGAAGATATGGCTTTTTTACCCTAGGCAGTAATGAAAAAGAGAGACATCCTTCTTTCCAAAAGTCCTCAAATTTTTCCCCAAGATTTAAACTCAAGAGATACTGAAGTTGATTGATGGCTTCCAATTATGCAGGCATATTCTCCAAATGAAGAGAAATAGCATAGCCTGCTAAAATAACCCACCAATTTCTCTTGGGTTTCCAAGAACTTATCACTGATGAATAGAAAGCTTTTAGACAGCTTGAAAAATATCTTTAGATAGCTCTCAAAATTGTATGAGATTACTTGTGTAGTTAAAATGATCTTGGCATTGCACATACAGTATTGGGGAATTGCAAATGTGACGTTCTGTTTTTGAATGTGATATTCAAAACAAAGATGTTCATTAGAAACAAAATATATTTCCGGTGTTACTATTCATATAACACTATCACAGGATGCATGGGTTAACAAACACTATTAAATATAAATATTCATGAATAAAATGAAATAAGATAACTACTACCCTAACATCAACGTCTTGTGTCTTCTCTACAGCTTCTGCCAATAATGCTATCAATAATATTTTCACATACTCAACAAAAAGATGAGAGTCTGAAAAAAATTAACAGGATGAGGCTGGGTGTAGGTGGTGAAAGAGATGATGGGCATTACCAACAGGAGAAGCTCTAAAGGCAGAGATCAAAAGAGGAGTAGAAACACAGGAAGGTGAAGTATTTGGCGAGGAATTCCAAGTGGCAAGACCTCTGAATGTTTGAGAAGCAAGTACTAATCATGAATAGAGCTAGTGCAGAGTCCCTTTGGTTATAGTCGCATATCAGGCTAATGATTTTGGAAGTTAAATTAATGCAAGTAAACTTCAACTTTTGTGCCTCAGTATGAAGGAAAGATATGTTTTTTAACCCTGGACAATAATGAAAAAGAAAGATATCTTTCCTTCCAAAAGTCTGCAATAATTTCCTCTAAGAATTAAACTCAAGAGAAACTCAGGTTTGAATGATGGCTTCCAATTATTCGATTTTGGAGTTAATCTATAGAGTCATAGTCATAAAGCATGGAAACAAGCCATCAGGCCAACTCACTCATGCTGACCAAGATGTCCCACCTATGCTGGTCCCATTTGCCAATGTTTGGCCCACATCCCTCTTCATTTTTTCCTATCCATGTACCCATTCAAACAACTATTAAATGTTGTTATATAAGGGGTTAATGAAACATTTGAACTTGGCAGTGTCATCAAATTCTGGATTCTGGAGTGGAAAAGCCAAATCAAAAATAGTATACAAAGGTGTCAGGCTCCCAGTTGCGAACACTGAAACATAAACATTTGCCTTGCATTAGTAACTGTATCATTAGGGAATATATTTTTCCTTAAACCATGACAAGAAAGTTCAGCTCTGTGATGTCCACTATTTGGGTTTCATTGTTCATTGAAGAGTAATAATACATGTCTCAAGCCCACCAACAGAATCAACTGTGCTGCTGAAATGGACCATGGCGATGCACCAAAATCCATGTGGTAATCATTGGCCACTGGATCCAATGCCTCCGACATAGAGTTGGTAGCAAGTTTGGCTCTCCTACCTGTTCAATGCAAAGTTTATTTTATATTAGTTTAGAGATACAGCGAAGAAGCAGACCATTCCGCCCACCGAGTCTGGGCCGACCAGTGATTCCCATACACCAACGCTATCTTACACACACTAGGGACAATTTTCAGTATTTCCAGGCCAATTAGCCCACAAACCTATATGTTTCTGGAGTGTGGGAGGCACCCGGAGAAACCCCACGCATGTCACGACTAGAACGTACAAACACCGTACACGCAGCACCCATAGTCAGGATCGAACCCAGGTCTCTGATGCTGTAAGGCGGCAACTCTACCACTGCACCACTGTGTGGCCCCTAACGGTCTGGGCGAAGATGTACCACACCCTGCAGCCACTGAGCAGAGAGAGAACAATGTTGCCAGTGGATTTTACAACACTGGTGCGCAGCAATTGTTATGCATCTGGAGGTTTCCAGGCCAGGACAGGTTCATCCGCTATATTTTTTTATGGTGTCTGTTGAAGATCGCAGATGGTTTAAACTCCCTGTGTGTTGAGAATATTGTCTCCTGCCTTAGCAGAGAGATTGAACACATAAATTCACCATCATTGCAGTCTTCCTAGCGGAGCAGGGTGCTTTTAAATGCACTTAGACCAGCATATTTGACTGCAAAGATGAGCTGCATTGGCAAGCACTCCCGCTCTGTAAATCTGCAGTTTTTCTGGAATGTTCCCAATGTTTGATTGGCAATATTGTGCAATGTATTCTGGTGCTTTGCCTTTATTGACTGAAGAGCTGGCAGTGTGTGCAAGCTCTGATATGTGGCCTGGTAGCTTGGAGAATTAATACGTGCGTGAGAGTGTGTGGACCATTTGTAGGATTAGTCCAAGTCCTAACAGGACGCGCTAATGGGCGGCGCAGTGGTAGAGTTACAGCGTCTTACAGCGCCAACGACCTGGGTTCGATCCTGACCTCAGGTGCTGTCTGTATGAAGCTTGTATGATTTCCCTGACCGCATGGGCTTTAGTTTAAAGGTAGACACAAAATGCTGGAGTAACTCAGCGGGACAGACAGCATCTCTGGAGAAGATCATGGAGATGTTGTCTCCAGAGATGCTGCCTGTCCCGCTGAGTTACTCCAGCATTTTGTGTCTACCTTTGATTTAAACCAGCATCTGCAGTTCTTTCCTACATATATGAAATTTAGTTTAGAGATACAGCACAAAACCAGGTCCTTCAGCCCACTGAGCCCACACTGACTAGCGATCCCTGCACATTAACACAAGCCTACACACACTAGGGACAATTTACACTTATACTAAGTATACAAACCCAAGCTAATTAACCTACAAAACTACGTCTTTTGAGTATGGAAGGAAACCGAAGATCTCAGAGAAAACCCACGCGGTCACGGGGAGAATGTACAAACTCCGTACAAACAGCATCCGTAGTTGGGATCGAACCTGGGCCTCCGGCACTGTAAGGCAACAACTCTACTGCTGCGCCACCGTGACACACAGTTTTCTCTGGGTGTTCCAGTTTCCTCCCATATTCCACAGATATGCAGGTTTGTGGGTTATTTGGCCCCTGTAAATGTTCCCAGATGTCTAGGATAGAACCAGTATAAGGGTGATTGTTGGTCAGCGTGGGCTGGAGTGCCTGTTTCCACATTGTATCACTAAATTCATCTAAACTGAACTGACCAAAATTGTAATGGTGTGGTGCATTGAACAGTCTGGTTGGTTGCTTTGGGATAAAATCTGAAGGTGCCTGAACTGCTGCTCCTTCTGCTGGTCTAGCATCTACCTAATAGATCCTTCGTCTGCTGTGAATAATGGACCTCCAACAACTGTATCACAGAGAAGTATATGACTACTCTCACCTGCATTCGGCCATTATTTCTGCAAAGCTGCTGAGTCCTCAGGAAGAATTCATACCACTGGTTCTAGTCGCGTTGTTCCTTCCCTGTTAGAAATTTGCCTGCATTCATTCAATCATGGCAAGCTAGTTGAACCAATATGGGACCCTCAGGAAGCTGATGTGGTAAGGCAGCCCACAGTGTGGTCATTGCTAGCTGATAACTGAAACCATGCCAATGAGTTGGCCACACATTTCATCTGTGGCTTACATCCAACAGAATGTGCATGATGAGCTAATAACACATTGTCATGCCACTGCACATGTTCTACCAATGTATCTCCCAACTTGGATGCAGGCAATCATAAATGTGATTCCTGAAAATTAACAATAGGATTAGTGAATAGAAATTAGTCATCTTATGAAGTTGAGTTTCCTTTGGAGTGCATTAGGCCCAAATAAATATAGAAACTGCATGAGATAGAACAAAAGCATGCATGGTCACAAGAGATTGACTGTTCCCCAGTAATCAATTCCCACACACTGTTAACTAGCCTGAAGGAGAGAGTTGAAACTTTTTGTAGTATTGGGATAGGGTCCATTAAAAATCTTATTGCATCTAACTCCAGAATTATGAACTACAAGTTTGCCTTTGCGGTAAATTGATTCTGTCTTGACCATTCTAATACAAAATGTGTGAAAATGAAGGGATGTAATTACATTAATGCTTTGAGACCCTATTTCACTGTGGTTGGAATTAGTTTTAGATGTTTAAGTGTTTTAATTTGTTCACATTTTGTGGGTATTTTTAAAATTATCTTTAAAATAAGAGGGTACCCATTTAAGACAGACAGAGAGGAACTTCTGTCTGAGAGCAGCAAAGTTTCAGAATTCTCTCCCTCGTGGAGCTGGCAGGAGAATGGGGTTGAGAGGGAAAGATAGATCAGCCATGATTGAATGCTGGAGCAGACTTGATGGGCTGGATGGCCTAATTCTGCTCCTAGAACTTATGAACTTATGAGGTGTAGAAGATAACTGATTGCATATATTCAAGGCTGAGATACGTTTTTTGAATGAACAGTTACAGGGACCAGGCAGGAAGGTATCCAAGATCAGAATTGGCCATGATCCTATTGGATTGTGAAGTGAGCTCAAAAGACTGTAGGCATCGTTCTACTCTTAGTTCTTTTGTTCTTATATAGAGTGATACAGTGTGGAAACAGGCTCTTCGACCCAACTTGCCCACACCAGCCAACATGTCCCAGCTACACTAGTCCCACCTGCCCGTGCTTGGACCATATCCCTCCAAACCTGTCCAACTGTTTCATAACTGTTGGGTTAGTCCCTGCCTCAATTACCTTCATCTAGCAGTTTGTTCCATACATCCACCACCCTTTGTTTAAAAAAAGTTACTGCTTAGATTCTTGTTAAATCATTTCTCCTTCACCTTAAACCTATGTCCTCTGGTCCTCGATTCATCTACTCTGAACAATTTGACTGTGACTGTAAGATTTGGGTCAAAAATACCTCTTCATTAATATTAAATCACACCAATGGGAATAACTTTCCAAGGAGGCTCTGGCAACAGTAGAATCTGCCTTCTACCAACATGGATCAGAAAATCACAGTAAATGTGTTATGTACAAGGTTATATGCTGCCATCCATAGTAGAATTGTTATTGTGTTAATCTGATTAATTTCAATGTGGTGAAAAATATAGTACACTACTGACCAAGAAACTTTCTCAATAGTTGTGCTTGATTTAATTGGTATGAGATTTTAATTATAGCCTGTTTTATAATTCTCATAATACATCGAGTCAAGTAATTGAGTACACATTCTGGAGAAGGCTAATCATGGAAAATGACAGATGTCAACAGGTATTATTCCAGGCAAAGTGTACTTCCAGACGCAAGCATATATGATATAGATCTGCTGATTAATTGATATCACACAACCCAGCAGCTGAATGTAGATAATTCACTGCCAGTTTGGACCTTGACGTTAGTTTAGTTTAAAGATACAGCACGGAAACAGGCCCTTCAACACACCGAGTCCGCACTTACCAGCGATCCCCGCACTTTACCACTACCCTAGATTCACTAGGGAGCCAATTAACCTACTCCCACAGTACATCTTTGTTCTGTGGGAGGAAACCGAAGATCTCGGCGAAAACTCACGGGGAGAACGTACAAACTCTGTACAGACAAGCACCCATCGTCAGGATCGAATCCGGGTCTCTGGCGCTGTAAGGCAGTAGCTTGACCATCTCACCACCGTGTTGCCCTTGGAACACTTTATAATCAATGCATTTAATAGTACAGAGTTGATTGTTATTTGCCCTATAGTAACAAAACTCGTTTTCAGTCCTACACCCTAAGTTATTATAGAAACATAGAAAATAGGTGCATGAGGAGGCCATTCGGCCCTTCATTATGATCATGGCTGATCGCACCCTATCAATAACCCGTGCCTGCCTTCTCCCCATAATCCCTTGACTCAACTAGCCCCTAGAGCTCTATCTAACTCTCTCTTAAATCCATCCAGTGATTTGGCCTCCATTGCCCTCTGTGGCAGGGAATTCCATAAATTCACAATATTGGAAGAAATCAGAGCTTATTTAAATGGGGAATGTACTAATTCGTAATATAAATAGAGGACGTCATTTTGAGAGTAATAATTAAATTAATACAGAACAAGCTGCAAGACTGGTATAGCTCGTTCTAAATTCTATATATTATTGCGGTCTAATGGTGATGTCAATGGTATAACAATTCTTGCTGCAATTTGTAATCTAAAGGAAATGTTTTCACCCAGGGTGAAGTGAATCTTTGGAATTCTCAGCTGAAAAAGGCTGCAGAGATTCAATTGTATATATTCCCGACAAAGATTGATAGACTTTAAGAGTATCAAGGGATTTGAGGTTAGTGCAGGAATGTGGCACTGTGCCCAGTACCACATCCTAAATATTGCATGTGAGAGCAAGCGAATGCATGGCTGAGGAGATGGTGCAGAAAGAGGGGTTTAGATTTACAAGAATCTGGGACCATGTGGAGCCTGTACTGGGCAGAAAATGTTTACCTCAACAGGACTGGGACTACTATCATCACACTTGGTTTTGCTGGTGCTTTTGAGGATGGTTTAAAACTGGGCTTGGCATTGGGAACCTGAGGAGAGAGAGATACAGGACAATAGGTGCAGGAGTAGGCCATTCGGCCCTTCGAGCCAGCACTGCTATTCAATGGGATCATGGCTGATCATCCCCAATCAGTACCCAATTCCTGCCTTCTCCCCATATCCCCTGACTCCGCCATCTTTAAGAGCCCTATCTAGCTCTCTCTTGAAAATATCCAGAGAACCGAATGAGGAACAATTCTTCACTGAGGTTGAAGAATCTCTGGAATTCTCATCTCCTTGAGTCATGGAGATTCCGTCATTTACCTATTCATAAATCTAAGAGATATCTCTGCTCAAATCATTTCATAATTTTTGAAGAGGCCTGATATCACATCCATTACTATTAACATGTTTTAGCTAACAGGTAGGTAGTTCCCTGCATTCTCTCTCCTTCCTTGCTCAAATATTGGTGTAGCATTTGTTATCCCCAATCTGCAAGAATCATTGCAGAATCTATAGAATAACGAAACAATTGCAGTTGAATCTTTTTGCTCTGAGAAATGTTTCTGCAACTAAAAAATAAGTTGCCAACAAGCATTAGCTCACCAGGCAGATGTTATGAGTCTATTTGAGGATCAAAAGTGAAAGGACTGAGACGAGGGAGAGCAGCAGCACTCAGGTTTGTGGCACCAGGTCTTGGCCTGAGACACAGCAGAGAGGATGAAGTCAGACAGGTCTATATGATGGGAGACTCATTAGTTAGGAGAACAGACAGGAGTGTGACAGTGATAGAAGGAACTGCAGATGCTGGAAAATCGAAGGTAGACAAGAGTGCTGGAGAAACTCAGCGGGTGCGGCAGCATCTATGGAGCGAAGGAAATAAGCAACGTTTCGGCCCGAAACCTTTCTTCAGACAGTTCAGGACAGTGTATTGCCTCCCTGATGTCAAGGTCCAGGATGTTTCAGAGTGCCATTTTCAAGGGAGATGGAGCTACCAAAAGCACATTGAGACAAATAACATAAGGAGAAAAAGAATGAGATCCTACAGAGTGAATGTAGGGTGTCAGACCAAAGGGTCAGAAGCAGGACTTCACGGGTAGTGATCTCCAGACTGCTGGAGCCACTTGTCCTCAAATTGTCAATGGGAAGTAGAGGAACAAATTTGTTGGGAGATTACAGGTAGGTGCAAGACCAATAGGATTGCCATAGTTGGGGAGTTTAACTTTCCAAGTTTAGACAGGGAATGCCATTCACCAAGGGCCTAGATTGGTGGAATTTGTCATGTATGTTCAGGAATGTTTCCTTGGGCAATATGTAAAGCTTGACCTATGCTTAGAGAATTGGGCTGGGCAAGTGACTGAAGTGTCAGTAAGCCCTTTGCGACCAACAACTACAGCTCTATTAGCTTCAAAATAGTTACAGATTAGTACAGGGCTGGTGCATTAGTCAAAGTTCTAAATTGGGGCAAGGCCAACTTTGGTAGCATTAGACAGAAACTTGTAAAGCATGATTGGAGTAGACTCTTTGTGAGCAAAGGGATGTCTGGAAAACAGATGCTTTTCGAGGTACGACAGTGAGAATTCAAGGTATCCATGTCTCTTGGATTGAAGGGCAAGGCAGATAGGAGTACAGAAACCTGGCTGATGAATGAAATTCAGGCTGTGGTCAAGAGGCATGGATCAGGTATAGGTAGCTGGAATTGAGTATAGGGGAGGAATATAGGGGATTGAGGAGCATACTAATGAAATAAATCAGGAGGGATAAAAAGGGGCAGAAGATTTCTCTGGCAGATGAGATTGCGGAGAATTCAAAGAGAATTTATGTAATGAGATAAAGGGCAACTGGAGTGCAAATAGAGCCCATCAAAGTGGTCATCTATGGGTGGGGCTGCTGGAGGTGAGGTTCTCATTGAATATTTCTAGTCTGTTTTTATCATGGAATAAGACTGGAAGAATGAAGAACCTGGCCTAGGCATCATGGTGGCGTAGCGGTAGCATTGCTGCTTTACAGCGCCCGAGACCCGGATTTGATCCTGATTGTGGGTGTACTCTGTATGGAGTTTGTACGTTCTCCCCGTGACACCGTGGATTTTCTCCGAGATCTTCGGTTTCCCCTCACACTCCAAAGGCATACAGGTTTGTAGATTAATTGACTTGGTATAAATGTAAATTGTCCCAAGTGTGTGGAGGATAGTGTTAATGTGCTCAGATCGCTGGTCGGTGCAAACTCGGTGGGCCGAAGGGCCTGTTTTCGTGCTGTATCTCTAAACTAAAAACTAAACTAAACTAAATTTGTGCAAGTTAATGGCAATGCTTTGAGGACAGTCCATATTATAGTCGAGGAGGTCATGTACGCCCTGAAACGTATGAAGGTCGATAAATCTCCCAGGCTTGATCTGGTATATTAAAGGACACTGTGGGAGGCTAGAGAAGAAATTGCTTGAGCCCTACCTGAGATAAACGAGTCATTGTTAGACATGGGTGAGGTGCCGGAAGACTGAAGTGTAGCTAATGTTGTGGATTTTTTTTAGGAGGCTGCAAAAAAAAAAGTTGGGGTCTATAGACCAGTAAGCTCAAGTCTGCAGTAGGAAATAAATACTGGAGAGGACTCTGGGGTTTAAGATTTACATGCATTTGGAAAGGCAGGGTTGATTAGGGATGATCAGCAATGTTTTGTGGAAGGGAGATTGTGTCTCATGAATTTCATTTGAGTTTTTTGATGAAGAAACCAAGAAGGTTGATGAGAGCAGGGCAATAGACATTGTCTATATAGACTTCAGCAAGTTTCCGGATGGTAGGTTGTTCTGGATGTTTTGGTTTATAAGCTAGAGTTGGCGAAATGTATAGAGACTTGACATAATGATGAGAACAGGATGGTGTTCGAAGTTTGTATTTTGAACTCGAGGCTTGCAACCAGCACTCAGGGATCGGCGCTGGTCCTTTTGCTGTTTGCCATCTATATCAACGATTTGGGTGAGATTGTGCAAGGCATGATTAATAAGCTTGCAGATTACTCTAAAATAGATCATATCATAGACAGTGAATATTTTTTATCAAGAATGATTGTGGGATCATGATCAGCTGAGCAAGTAGGCTAAGTAATGGCAAATGAAATCCAATTCAGATAAGTGTGAGGTATTGTAGTTTGGGAAGTCAAAGCAGGACAGGCCCTTCACAGTGAATGGGAAGTGTTGTGGAGAAGAGCGATTGAAGAATAAAAGCACATAGTTCTCTCAAAGATGCGTTGCAGGTAGATTGGGTAGTGAAGAAGGCTTTTGGCTTAAGATAGACACCAAGATAGACACTGGAGTGACTCAGCGGGTCAGGCAGCATCTCTGGAGAAAAAGGATGGATGATGTTACGGTCGGGACTCTGGGTGGGGGCTTTCATTAGATTGGGAATTGTGCATAGAAGTTGGGACATTATGTTTCAGATGTACAAGACGTTGTGTGCTTCCCTCCATCAGCATCTGGTTCTCAACCCCAGCAAGATTGAATCCTACAATTGAATAAGTAGAGACAGTATCAGAGCAGAGTCTTTTGATGAGAATGAGACGTTGAGCAATTATAGATGCAGCTTTGAACAGCTATTGTCAGAGCTGAACTTTGGTCTGATCTGGAAAGAAATGTGGGTCCATCAATTTTTAAAAGGGTTTTGAAACAGGAGTTACTTCAGAAAAGAAAATGCTGCATAGCTCCATGATTTTGTGTGCGACATGATTTAATGCCAATGAAAAATCAATTGTAATGGAAAATAATGGACTTAATATAAGACACCCGTGGCTGGTGAATCTCACACCAGTCCTACTAACAGGTATAGGATGGCGCTAAGGGATTTATAGTGGTTTGCAATGCATTCTTGAACTCCACTTCTAGGGCTTCTCTCTGTTTTGAATTAACACTCCCAGTAAATTAGAATTATCCATCCCGAGCTGACAAAGGCTAATCAACCATCAAACAATGTTTCCATTCCCCAGCCATCCGATCCCTGACAGCTATCATCACCACTCCTGGGTTTCTATCCCGTGAGACCACCTCAGCACTCCCCTTCTCCCTCCCATAAACCACCTGTGATCCGCAACTTAATCCAGTAATTCTTAATACTTCACAACTGTGAATGAAAATATATCATCTTGTTAAGTAGTACAGGCACACTCAGAATTATGCACCATTGAATTTTGCAGTGGTTCCTCAACAAAATACACATTGGACGACTGCACAGCAACCCTTTAATACATGGTTCAGTGCATTAATACACAGGCGGCACGGTGGTGTAGCGGTAGAGTTGCTGCTTTACAGGGCCAGAGACCAGGTTCGATCCTGACTATGGGTGCTGTTTGTACTTTTTTTTATCACCCAAATGTATTTTTATCACCCAAATGGTGTGTATTTCACTCATTTCCATCATTTCATTATTGGGACCCTTCCTGCAATCATCTAATATTAAACAGTATAACTCCTTAAATCAGGGGTCGGCAACATTGTTCTACATAGGGGCCGGACGCATGTCTGTGAGCGGATGGCGGGCCACATCTATCACATGTACACATGATCCCGCTCCCATCCCGCCCCGGATGGCAGGCATCAAATTACGTGTTCATATAGACCCCGCCCCTTCGAGGACGCCATCCGGAGCACTGGCTTCGAGTTACTAGCAAAGATCATAGTAGCTCCGCTCCGCTCTCACATTCGCTCGTCCCCGGCCTATTGACAACCCCGATCCTGACAGTGAAGCCCAGACACAGAAGGTGCGTGGCCGTGCCGGTGGCTTTGCGCAGGATGCGGTACAGCCAGAGCTCGCCGCTGCTCGGCGCAACTCCGCCATTGCGGCCACCAGTGCAGGCCTCCTTGCATCACAGCGCCTGGGCGCCGCGGCCTCGGGCCCGGGAGGTACCAGAGATAACGGAAGTCTGCGAGCAGAATAAATCTGCCTGCGGGCCAGATGATTTCGGGTTATGGGCCGCATTCGGCCCGGGGGATGTAGGTTGCCGACTCCTGCCTTAAATCGAGAGAGAGAGAGAGAGATTCATATTTTATGTTTTCTTAAGTGGATGCAAGTGAAGATTTTTTTCACTTTT
The DNA here is from genome assembly GCF_010909765.2 of Amblyraja radiata. Lineage (NCBI taxonomy): Eukaryota > Metazoa > Chordata > Chondrichthyes > Rajiformes > Rajidae > Amblyraja > Amblyraja radiata. The sequence goes on from NC_045975.1 coordinate 15,894,088, forward strand.
AATTATTACACAGAAAGGTGACTGTATTTGTCGTGCACTTGACTGTGAGACATGATGTTGGTGCATAACAATGAAGTTCAGTACTGAGGTGCTGCAGTTCATGTGAGAAGTTAAACCTCGCATCTGCTTGCTTATTCCGCTGGATATCAGTACAATACCGTGAAGAATGCTATTCAAAGGATAGCAGGGGAACTATTCCCATTGTCCTGACCAATATTTATCACTGAACTAAATATATAAATAGATTATGTGCTTATTTATCACTCTGCTGCACGTAGATATTCTGTGTACTCTTTGGATGCCTCATTTCATACTTGATACAAAATTAAGTTGCAGGCAAAACGGGAATCTAGGATTATAAGGCTTAAGCAGATAAGTGGAGTTAAGAGCAAAAATCAGAGCAAACTTGATGTTATCAAAATCCGAACAGGCTGTGGAAAAATGGTAACAGACAAGGTTATGTTTTGAAATGTTACGATTTGTTATGAGCTCCCTCTATTGGCCAGATAATCATGCAAAATAAAATGGCTATACATACAAACACACAGGGTTGAATGCTGGATACCTGAAATAAGTTATTTTCCTAAATGTTTGCATCGACAGAATGGTGCAGTTATGATTGCTGATAACAAGGAAGAGATTAAAATTATAACTTGATTGTTTGCAGGAATAAGGACGGCTGGCCTTTCATGAAACTGTCTCTCAGAGGCAAGCTCCCCTTACTTTTTTTTACCATCTCTTTGTTCATTCTCTGCAGTTGCAGAGCAGTTGGTTTACTGAAATTGAGTTATATTTCACCAATTCAATTTTTCTCAACTTCTATCCGTTGAGTAAAACCATGATACAGTGTATGATAACTAAAAGTATTTTTGATCCTGTTCATCCAGCCGTGGCGTAGATATTTGGAAAGGATGGAACACTTTTTCTCTGGAAATGTAGAAAGGAAGAAGTCCATTTTGATTGAGGCAATAGGTGTTAAGACCGACAAGCTGATTAAACTACGTGCTGGCTCCAGCCAAATTGGAAGATATTTGAAGAGATGGTTAAACTAATTGAATGAGGTCTGTTTGCCAAATTTGTAATATCAAAGGACATGGCTTGTTCAGCAATTCTTAGCAGGGGAAAACCTATTGAGAAGGGCTGTAAATGCACAAACTAGCTGAAGAATGCGATGGACTGACTGCATGAATCATATAGACTGCCCATGTTATGTCAGAATTTGCCTGAAGCTTCCTTAAGACTCTGGAGATTACATTGAAGGAAAGAGTGCCTGTTGCTGGAAATAGATACTGCTGCTGCAATACTGTTAATGCATAACCAGGAATTTAAACCAGACGATGAAGTGTGAGGAATCGCCTACCTTCCTTTGTGTCTACATTAGGAAAATGATCTGAAGAAGGGAGTCGATCCGAAACATCACCCATTCCTTCTCTCCAGAGATTCTGCCTGTCCTGCTGAGTTACTCCAGCATTTTGTGTCCATCTTAGGAAAAGAATCAATGAGTTAGGAATGTGTGAGCTAGTGAGAACTAATGGAGATGAATCACATCGTCATCCTCTGATTGTTCCTGGTGGAGAAGCAAAGTTGATGATTTAGAAATACCTACCAAGGATAAAAATAAAAATGGAAAATGTTGGGTGTTTTCAGCTGGCAAGGGGGGCATCAGTGAAGAATGAAAATGGTTTAAAGTTTCAGGTTGGTGTCCGTTGGGAATGGTTACAAATTTGATTTGCAGATTTATTTCATTTCTAACCACCCTCAGTTCAAATGAAAGGCCATCAATCTGTGACATTAACTTTATACCTCTGTCTCCACAGATGTTATTTGCCCTGCTGAGCATTTCCAACATCTTTGCTTTCTTTTCCGATTTCCACATCTGCAGATTTTGCTTTTGGGAATGAGAAAATGTAATCAGAGTAGGAAGAGCCTGTCTACTTCAAGTCTGCTCAGTGGAGTTTAGTGATAAATTTGAAAGCATTCATGACATGAAAGTTGAGATTCACCTGCTATATCTCAATTCTTCAAGGCAAAAGCTGCACCTTGCAGTTTGAGGAGAAAACTGCAAAAAGCTCAAGAGCTTCCAGGAAGCAGGTGTCAGTAAATTGGTTGTAATTTCTGATTGGGCTGCAATAGTTGTTCCTCCTTCTTCTTGCATATGGCGTGCACAGCCTAAAATTGTAGACATCAAAACACTACATCGATTTGTTGGTGCACGTCGGGTTGATTGCATTAGTTGAAACAGGGTGGACCACGTGAAGTTGCAATCTCCCACCCCATAGTTGTTCCTGTAAAAAAGGCAGATGGTACCATTAGGATCTGTGGAGATTACAAGATAACAATCAATAGGAAGCTGAGGTAGGCAGATATCACTTAGATCTGATTGATGATCTGTCTGGTTTGAAAGCGGAGGATCGGTCATCACAACCTTTGATATGTCACATGCTCACCAGCAAGTTTCAATAACAACTGCTGATTGTGGACTGTTCTGATGTAATAGATTCCCATTTGGGATGACACTGGCTCAAGGCATTTTCCAAAGACCAATGAATATTTGATGTGTAGGAAGGAAATGCAGATGCTGGTTTGCATCGATGATAGGAGGAATGGGTGAAGTTTTGTGTTGAGACCCATCTTTAATTTGAAGGAATGGATAAAAGAAATGGGTGACGTTTCGGGCAGAGACCTTTCTTCAGAATAAATAAGGGTCTCAACCCAAAACATCATCCATTCCTTCTATCCAGAAATGCTGCCTGTCCCGCTGAGGTACTCCAGCATTTTGTGTCTATCTACAATTAATGTTTGATCCTGCGTGTGTCAGAGCAGGAACATAAGGAAACCTGGAATGAGTGTTAAAATTCTGAGAAGCTGGAGATGGTTGAAGAAAGGCAAGTATTATTTTGCTGCTTCAGAACTTGGCCACATTGGCCATAAGATGGATGTTGGAGAGTTTATATAATTGAGGAAACATAAAAACAGGATTGCACGCACCTATTCTGACCAACCTGACAGAAATGAAGGCATGTTTTAGACTTCTGAATTACTCAGGACATTCCATGCCATCATTATGCATCATGTCAGGATCTGTACATGCGTTAGGGAATTACAAAATAAATTTGATTTGGACACAAATACAATGCAATCCATTCTGAGACGTAAGATTTGCTGCTGAGTTCCAGACGGCGGCTTGTCATGATCTGGTGCAGCTGTTATTGTTAATCTGGGTTGCATTGCATTATGACATTGACATAGTTCTGGCACAACATCTGGATAACAGAGAAGAGAAGCAGATTGACTTTGCCACAATGTTTACTTTCAGAGTAGAAAAACATTGCATCGAGACAGCGAAACTTAACTATCATCTACAGACGAACAAGAATTCCTAGGTGCTTGCCTGGTTACTCTTAAATTAGTTCTGGCAGGTAAAATTGTAATTCCCCGTTTATTCTGATCAAATTAAATCAAATTCCCAATTTTGAACCCTTCCATTAAATATTGCCTTAGTTTCCACAATCCTACGAACAATCCAAATGTCTTGCCTATTGCCACAAAAATAAAGAAAATGGAGACAAATGGGAATAAAGCAAGAACAAGGGGAAATTTGTCAAAAAGTTGTAAAGTAAAGTATTTATGAATGAGACAATAATTTATCCCTTCATCTGAACTACTTTTCAAAGTGCCTTAAGATAAAGACTCCTATAATTTGAGCACAGTTTGAACTGCAAGATCTTCCCTTTGACCATGCACTGTGTGAATAATTTCTGCTGAGTGTCAAGTACCAGGCACCAGCTTTCTGTTGGAAAGCTGAAGAAGGAATTAGTTTATGCACCTCTGGATTTTCTGAGACAAATGTATTGAGTCAGTATTATGTCTATATTTTTTAACAGCAATGACCAGATCTTATTTACTGTCAATGGAGAATGATGGATAAGGGTTCCTTTCAGTTTTCTGTTTTGATAAATTGTCTAACTTCAAAAGAAAATGCCACTCAGAGCTTTATGAATTGTTGCACAAGGATACAAAAGATGATTTTTTACTGCAGTTTTCTGAGATTCACCCATAAAATCAGATAAAACATATTTTTAAGATACCAGACCGTCAACAAGAAAACGCAGCTTTGAAGTAATACCGTTCTGACTAGAATAGAGCAAAAGACAAAATGCTGGAGGAACTTAGTGGGTCACGCGGCATCTGTGGAGGCAAAGGGATGGTCGATGTTTCAGGTCCTGATGCAGGATCACAACCCAAAATGTCGATCATCTCTTTTCCTCCAGCTATGATTAGTTTAGTTTAGAGTTACAGCAGGGATACAGGCCCTTCGGCCATAAGTGATAGGAGTAGAATTAGGCCATTCAGCCCATCAAGTCTACTCCATCATTCAATCATGGCTGATCTATCTCTCCCTCCTAACACAATTCTCCTGCTTTCTCCCCATAACCTCTGACACCATTACTAATCAAAAATCTATCTATCTCTGCCTAAATATAGCTACTGACCTGGCCTCTACAGTCTTCTGTGGCAATGGAATTCCACAGATTCACCACCCCTTGATTAAAGAAATTTCTCCTCATCTCCTAAAAGAACATCCTTTAATTCTGAGGCTATGACCTCTAGTCCTATACTCTCCCACGTGTGGAAACATCCTCTCCACATCCACTCTATCTGAGTCTTTCACTATTCTGTCCCACTCATCCCTGAGGTCCACCGAGACCACACCAATCAACGATCACCTGCCCACTAGTTCTATCATTAAACACTAGGGACAATTTGCAGAAGCCAATTAACCTACAAACCTGCATGTCTAGAATGTGGGAGGAAACTGGAGCACCTGGAGAAAACCCACGCGGTCACGAGGAGAATGTACAAATTCTGTACAGACAGCGCCCATAATCAGGATTGAACCCAGGTCCCTGACACTGTAAGACAACAATTGCACTGCTGCGCCACTGTGCCGCCTGTTATGCTCGACCCATTCCTCCAAAGTATGTTTTTTTGCTCCAGACTCCTGCATCTGCAGTCTGTCGAGGTCTCCATCTCACTGGAACTGTATTGGGAGGAGGTGAAGACTGGGGTTTCATGTTCATTAAACAGTGCCATAAGAATTTGAGTTGACTGCTCACGTGGTACATTTTACAAGGGATATCTCTCACTTTGACACCAACATCATGATGCAATGAGTAAGAAAATAACTAGATAATGGAATGGAATTGCAGATTGTGATTTCCATGTCCACACTGCCCCTGCAAAATAGTCATATTCTAATAACATTACAGAGCACAGAAACAGGACTTTTGGTCTGTATCTCCATGCTGACAATAATCATTCATTTACACAAATCCCATTTACCAACACTTCTTCTTGCCTTTGCCATTCTAGTGAACATTTTGCTGCCTCTTAATCTTATGTAATTTGATTTTGATTTATTTAGTCAGCAATAAGCAGTGAGTCTAACTGAGGAATGTAACACCTCATGTAGAGTAAAATTGAATATCACAGATTTATTTTACTAGCCTTTGCAAATTCATATATTTCATGTACATGGTTAGGTGGAGCAAAAGCATGCAGTCTCTTTTTTTTGAATACTTTATTATCTTGATGGACGGTGCATTGTTCAAAGTTGTAAATCACCTTTGCAATAGTTCCTTTGGTTTACAAGAATGATACCAGGAATGATTGGGTTAACATATGAAGATCGTTTGAAGGCACCGGGCTTGTACTCGCTGGAGTTTAGAAGAATGAAGGGGGACCTCATTAAAACTTACCGAATAGTGAAAGGCTTAGATAGAGTGGATGTGGAGAGGATATTTCCACTAGTGGGATAGTCCAGGACTATAGGTCAGTCTCAGAATTAAAGGACATTCCTTTAGGAAGGAGATGAGGAGGATTTTTTTAGTCAGAAGGTAGTGAATCTGTGGAATTCTTTGCCACAGAAGGCTGTGGAGGCCAAGTCAATGGATATATTTAAGGCAGTGATTGATAGATTCTTGATTAGTCAGAGGTTATGGGGAATAGGCAGGAGAATGGGGATAGAAGGGTGAGATAGATCAGCCATGATTGAATGGCGGAGTAGACTTGATGGGCCAAATGACCTTATTCTGCTCCGATCACTAATGACCTTTGAGCCACATACCACTACAAATGATTCAGCTATAATTGGAGTACTTAAACTCATGCAGTTTTGATTAACCCAAACCATAGGCCCCATCTGACCATGGCCCTGATGACATAGAAGCATCCATTAAAGACATGCGCCATCACTTGAGTTTTCTGTCAGTAGGACAGAACAAAATCTCATTGTGTTGAATCTTTAGCAGGTTCTCCCAGATTTAAAAGCTTATTAATACTTCATATTTATTTTTATCTCGTGCATGTCTTTAAATTCTATTCTCAGAAAAGAAATGTATTTACTTCCAATAAATATGTGTGTTCTTATTATAAATGCCAGTGCGTGCCAGAAATATAATGAATCATCAATAGACACAGAATTTAAAATGTGTGCATCTTGGAATTCTCTGCCACAGAAGGTGGTGGAGGCCAATTCACTGGATGTTTTCAAGAGAGAGTTAGATTTAGCTCTTGGGCTAAAGGAATCAAGGGAATCAAGGGGAAAAGCAGGAATGGGATTTTGATTTTGGATGATCAGCCAAGATCATATTGAATGGCAGTGCTGGCTCGATGGACCGAATGGTCTATCCTGCGCCTATTTTCTATGTTTGTTTGGTATTCCACTCTTGTTTATGAATGATCCACAACACGCACATGGTGAAGATCAATCTTTATTCCATAGGCAAACAGGAACATTCAAACAGCCAGCTGCTCGCATCTAGCTCCGCTGGCTTGTGAGCGAGAGGGAGCGAGTTAGCTGACCTTGTGTAGTACCGTTATACCATTTAAAGGGTGGCATGCACATATGTGTAGTGGAGATTATAAATGGCATGAATTAATAAGGGTTAATCTACATTCTTCCTCTTAAAGAAGCAAAGCATATATATAGTGGTTAGTGGGGCAGATTGTGAAGCCAGTATAAGGTGCGGCATTTATTATTTTACTGCATATGTGAGCACATAAAACTAAACGGGTCATGCACAGTTCAAGTGTAGCCGGTAAATTTTCCAATCAGTGGGTTTGGCTTGCAGACACGACCTGCCTGTGTACGGTAATACCCCTCATGCACCTCATCCTTCGCTGAGGGAGCAAATCCCTTATCGGGCGGACGTGGAGGAGAAGACACTGGTGGAGATTGGGGCATCGGGGAAGGCAGGGATGGCGCTGGCACTGGCAGAGGAATCGCTGGAGTAGCATTCACGGAGCATGAGGGAAGGCTGGCGGGCTGGTCCGGGTACGGACGTGGAGGTGCTGGTTCATTAACTGGGAGGACGTGTTGGCAGGATCGCCGATAGATGCCGTTGTCAATACTGACCAAGTACGAGCGTGGTTCTGCGTTAGGCCCCAGAATGACTCCGAGGCGATCGTAACCTCGGAGAGACCGCAAGTGGACAACCTGTCCCTTGTTGAGCGGTTGAATGACCAGAAGGTCGGGCTACCAAGCAGGTCGATTTCAAACCATCCTAAGTAGGAATCAGGTATTGTTTGCTGGGCCGCTCAAAGATGTCGGCTGCTACTGTGGACCAGGGTAAGTCCGGCGTGGGTGCGGGAGAAGTGGTTGTTTCTGTTGGTGTGGGGTCAGGCTATTGCAGGTCGGGCAGGCAGTAACTTTCTCGAGAATGTAGTTAGCCATGTCCAGCCAGAAAAGCATGCCTTTTGCATGTTGGAGGGTTATTTCTGCAGCGGGATGGCCCTCATGGACAATGTCTAAGTACTTGCTGTGAAGAGACGTCGGGATGACTGCCTTATGTCCTTTCATTATGACATTGTCTTGAATGACCAGTTCACCATGGACATGGTAGAATGGGCGGACAGCTTGTGGCAGGTGGTGCTGTTTTTCTGACAGATTACAGTGGCCAGCGATTGTAGCGTTTCGTCTGCAACTGTCTGTGTCACTAGGATGTCTAAACTGGCAGATGGGAGGCTGGAGACCATCACAAACGTGTACCCCTTGTGCTCATCACCAGACAGGTATTTTTTGCAGGTTGGGCGAGGTGCCCGTGAGAGGGTGTCAGCTAAGTGCATGTCCTTACCGCGTTTGTAAGTTAGTCTGATGTCATATCGCTGTAGTTCCATCATCATGTGTTGTAAACACGCTGGTGCCATGTGGATCAGTTTACTGTGGATACTGACCAGGGGCTGGTGATCTCTTTCGACAAAATAGACACCACGTCTGACACTATGTTTATGAATGATCCACAGCAACACGCACATGGTGAAGATCAATCTTTATTCCATAGGCAAACAGGAACATTCAAACAGCAGGCTGCTCAAATCTAGGTCTGCTGGCATGTGAGAGAGAGAAAGCGAGTTAGCTGACCTTGTGTAGTACCGTAATACCATGTAAAGGATGGTCTGCACATATGTGTAGTGGAGATTATAAATGGCATGAATTAATAAGGGTTAATCTACAACTCTCTAACTACACAGTGCATACATTTTGCATATGTCATTCATTAACTGATATTGGATTTATTTCCTCCCTTTGAGATTCAAATACAGGGTGTATTTGCATTATGTTCAGATGTGTACAGGTCTGTTTGATCTCTTCAAAACAAATTTTGCCATGGATATTGATTTTAAAATGTTACTTTAGTCCTCTGTTCCATGTACCATTGTACCATTTCTTCAACAGTCAACACTAGACCAATTTTGGGAACACTGGAGACCTGTTGGCATTTCAACTACACTTGCTACACCTTACCTATGTAGCCCCACTAATCGTCGGAGCAGTTCGGAGCTAGTCCCAATCCAAAGGATTCACTCAGCAGCCCCTAAAATTGCGGTGTTCTCCGTTTTACTGCTTGGGGGACCCGGTGACCATGACCTGGAAGGGGGGCTACCGGTGTTGTTGGATGTGGCGGGAGCGAGGTGGTAAGAAAGGAAAAGGAATCGGGGTCTGACCTACCGCGCCCTCGAGGTCGGCTGCGGGAGACTCCCCCCGAGGAACCAAAGTGGACGGGGAAAGGAGAGGACGTCGGTTGCTGGTCGTCGAGGGATGTCCCATGGAGCCAAATGACCAGCCGGCGGAGGACCACCGAGGGCAAAGAGGGACCTGGTAAGGGGCTGCCAAGAGTAAAGAACGACCTGGTGGGGGGGTCGCTGAGAGAAGATAAGAATGCACTAAGAATTTTTGTAACTTGCGGCACCAGAAACATGGAGACTCTTTGCATACTGCCTGGGTGAAGTTACCAGAATCTGCAGAAAACAAAGCATTTCACTGAACCTAGGTACATGTGACAATATAGTTTCATTGAATCATGGAATTGAATCATTGAGATTTTGTCAGGCTTCTCTCCCATGCCCACACTGGCGATTGCTCACTCAACAATGCTGCCAGTACCTCCGATTATTGCCACGGTCACCAATTAAGTCACTCTACAGTCAACACTCCTGAGTTATATCAACAAGTCGTTTTCTCATTCTAATCATTATTCTTTATACTTTCATCACCAATTTTCAAAATATGTTTGGATTCTTACTCTAACGGCTTGTGATGTTAAATATATAATACATCACTGAGGGAGTATCATCGGAATGCATATGTCTTGTTATTGCACTCTTTACAGCTGCACTGTTTTATTTCAGCATATGTCAGGTGCATCCCACACATTCTCACACAAGACAATTCTGATACATTATTTATCAAACTCAGCTATTTATATTTCTAGACCATGTGGGATTGTTGTATCAGAACTGTTTGGATATAAAAGGTCAGTCTGAAGAAGGGTCTTGATCCAAAACGCCACCCATTCCTTCTCTCCAGAGATGCTGCCTGTCCCGCTGAGTTAATCCAGCATTTTGTATCTATCTTTGTTGTATCTAAAGTTGGTTGAGGGTATTCTGTGTTAGTAGTTTAACTGGAATACTTCGTCTGAAAAAGGGTCTCGACCCCAAACATCACCCATTCCTTCCACCAAGAGATGCTTCCTGTCCTGCTGAGTTAATCCAACATTTTGTGTCTATCTCATCTCAGAACTCCACTCGGTGTGTACAAGCTGTTCCTCCTAAATATATGCATAGGATCTCTTCCATATCCTAATGACTTTGGTTTTCATTAATGATCTTTATCAAAGAATAATTAATTGTCTGCCCCAAGCCTTTTTAAGTGATATGTGCAGTGCAAAGCTTTTATTGAACACAAGATCAAATCCATTACTTTAAATTAAAATAGTAGCACTCACAGTGAACAAGAATTAGATTACTTCTAAAAGTGTCCACAAATTAATCATTTTATTTCATGATCTGAAGTAAATGCCTTGAATCGTTGTGGTATATAAACCAATAGTTAACTGTCTGAACGTGTATTCTTACTGCAAAGTGCGGCAATGATTATTTACCAAACTATCAAGCAGTGTTGAGAAACCTCTTGAGGGCTATTCAAATGAAAAACTTATTTTATTACCCTTTAGCAAATTACTTTATTCAGTGTTGCCGTTCAAGAGACTATGAAATAATCTGTGGGTTAGTTTAGTTTATTGTCACGTGTATTGAGGTACAGTGAAAAGCTTTTGTTGTGCACTTTCCAGTCAGCAGAAAGACAATACATGATTGCAATCAAGCCATTTACAGTGTAAAAATACACGATAAGAGAACAACATTTAGTTCCAGGTAAAGCCAGCAAAGTACGATCAAGGATAGTCTGAGGGTCACCAAAGAGGTAGATAGTAGTTCAGCACTGCTCTCTGGTTGTGGTTGGATGATTCAGTTGCCTGATAACAGATGTTAAACAAAATTTGACACAATTTTAGAAATCCTCATTGCTTTTCAAAACTTTTCACTGTACCTTAGTACACGTGACAATAAACTGCTCTCTGCTCATTGATGAGAGGGACCAAAGATTGTCATGGTTAAAAGTTATTTTGCCTGCATATTTGATGTTTTTAGAGCAATGGTAATGGATCAAATGACATGAAAGTATATTTCTATTGCTTTGACATTAGCTTTGATATTAATAATTTAGCACAAAACAGTTGGAGCTGAGAGAAAGAAGGGTTGTGAATTTTCAACTCTCTTGGTATCGCCATGTGGCGTAAGAGTCCTTTCCTTTCATGATCACCTTCTCATTTTTTCAACTTAACCACAGGTAGTCCTGCAATCACACTGGCTTGACATGTATGCAGTCACGTGTTCAAACAACATTGAGGAAGTCCTGTTGCAAAGAAAGAATATTGTCAAGAAATTGGACACATTGCATCTGATTTTTTAAATGTGATCATTACTGTTGAAGAACGTGCTGGATACTTTAGGTGTTATTCACTTTGGCACATTGACCCTTAAGGGCCTGTCCCACTTGCATGCGATTGCGTGCGTTTGGCGCGACCAACCGGAAGCGGAGGTTCACGCTAAATTCGCACATTACGTCATTTACGCATAAAATGGGGGATTGCTGGCTGCTATTCCATGATCATCATGGAAAAGATGCAGACTGCATTGCTGCAACAGCAACAAAGACTTCTGTTAGCAGCAGCCCCCATGCTTACAAATCAGCTGGGCAGGAGGCGGGCCGACTGAATTTGGGCGTCGGGCAGTGACGTCATCACGCAACGCCACACACTAGGCATACGACGTCAAGACGTTGCATACGACGTCAAGACACTGCGTACGACCGCAATGCGCCTGCGTGCGTACGCGGGCCGACAGGCTGTTGGCGCGCAAAGATTTCTGTCACTGCAGGAATTTCAGAGCCCAGCGCGATGTCGGGACCAGCCCCGCACAACTCCATACCCTTCCGCGCTTCAAAGTGGGACCGGCCCCGCACGGCCATACGGTGCCCGTACGCCTCAAGCGACCACGAGGTCGCGTAATTTGCGAGCCAAGGTCGCGTAAGTGGATCAGGCCCTTTATCCTGTATCAGTGCTATATCTAATGCCATCAATGTTTCACATCATATTCAGCCTAAGGAATGATGCTGCTGGAGTTTAGGAAAGGAATGTAGTTGAGATTCTTGGGGTAAACAATTGATAAAGATGAGCTATCAACATATCTATTTAAAGTGTATAGATTACTTGGTCCAACGGCTTGCTGTGGGATGTAAGGGCGGAATTAGCAGAGGCACTATCCATCTGTTTCTCGGACTGGAGGCCTGTGACTAGAGGTGTGCTTCAAGGATCGATGCTGGGCCCATTGTTGTATGTGGTTCATATCAATGGTTTGGATGAGAACATGCACAGCAGGATTAGTAAGTTTGCAGATGACACTAAAGTGGCTGGTATTGTAGACAACAAAGTTGGTTATCAAAGGTTACAGCAAGATTTTGATCTGTTGGGCAGAAGAATGGTTAATGGAGTTTAACACCCATTAAAATTGTGTACAGGACATTTTGGGAAGTCTAATCAGGGTACAACCTTCACAGTAAATGGCAGGGCTCATGGGAATGTTGTGAAGCTGTGGGATCTAGGAGAGCAGGTATATAGTTCCTTGAAAGAGGCATCATGGGTAGATAAGGTGATGAAATAGTTTTTTTGGCATTTTGGTCTTCATCAGTCAGTGTGTTGAGTATAGAAGTTGAGATCTTATGTTATAGCTGTACAAGGTACTGCTGAAGCCACAGTCGGAGTCTGAAGTCGGGTCTTGACCGGAAACGTTGCCTTTTTCCTTTGCTCCATAGATGCTGCCTCACCTGCTGAGTTTCTCCAGCATTTTTGTCTACCTTCGATTTTCCAGCATCTGCAGTTCCTTCTTAAACAAACAGTCGGAGTATTGTGTTCAGTTTTGGTCACCATGCTATAGTTGTTATACAACGTGGAAACAGGCTCTTCGGCCCATCGAGAGCGGCCGACCAGCAACCCCTGTACACCAGTATTATCCTACACACTAGAAACAATGTTAATTGACTTTGGTAAGAATTGTAAATTGTTAAAATGATACAGCCTGCCACCCGAGAGGATGCAGCCAAATGAGGCACAAAAAAAATGGTGCAACACATACATGTGCATACCTTGTTGAGTGGAAAAGTAGGTATTTTTAATGATATAATGATTTGCATTGTAATTTTTTTAGCATTCCTATCCTCCACTTATTTCCCTGTAACCTACCCACTCACACAAGCCCGTTGAATTCTGAGAGACTCAAGACTGGTCAATTTCTGGTCTTCATAAGGATGCCGCCAATTTTCCACTCAAGGCTGTTGTGGATACTTTCCTGGGATTCCTTGCTTAAAACCCAGTCAATAATTCATGAGAGAGAGTCCCACTGCAGAGCCGGCAAATGTCAGCAAGGTTTAGCAGCATTTTATTCATTCTTCAAATACTCTCGATTGAAAGAATGTTCTAGCCTAAGGTGTTCTCAAGGTCGCTCGTGAAAGTAGTAACTTTCTGAAGTTTTAATTCATCTGGTAATTTTATGTAGATAATCCATCGGATTGATGTCTTCTTCTGCCAACCTTCGTTTGCAACAGACAGATAATAGGATTACCACCCGTGCACAGGAGTCTTTACTGGGGAATTAATAAATAATGAGACATCAGTGTTCTTTATTCTGTCGTGATATGTCTTTACTGAGTTTGAGAGATTACAATAACCTTGATGGTACGATCCCCTTCCCTTTCACTCGGCCCATCTGTGCTACAAGATGAGCCCCATGTATTCATAGACATCTGAGGGGTCACTCTGTAGCTGATCTAACAAGGTTTGACTTCTGGTGACTGACTAGTCTGATTTCTCCAACTGCAGTCGTCGTCTCAGTCATTCACAAGCTGACTTTTATTGATAACTCACTAGGAATCCCTTCCATGGCAGCAGCATCCTCAGAGCTGTGAGGTTTTGCCTCTGAGGCAAAACTCTGTTCATTATAAACAGCTACTGGTACCTGCTTCCTCTTTTATCTAAGATTGGCATACCCCTTATGACCATAAGACATAGGAGCAGGATTAAGCCATTCAGCCCATCGTGTCTACTCCGCCATTCTATCATGGCTGATCCTAATATTCCCTCTCAACCCGATTCTTCTTCTCCCCGTAACCATTGACCCCATTCCTAATCAAGAACATATCAACCTCTGCCTTAAAAATACCCAAAGAATTGGACTCCTTTGCAATCTGTGGCAATGCATTCCACAGAATCACCACCATCTCACTACAGAAATTCCTCCTCGTCTCCATTTTGAAAATACGTCTTTTATTTCTGAGCCCATGTCCTCTGGTTCTTGATGCTCCCATTAGGGGAACATCCTTTCCATGTCCACTCTATCTAGACCTTTCATTATCCAGTAAGTTTCAATGAGATTCCCCCCCTACCCTCTCATCCAGCGCCCACAGGCCTGGAACCTGCAAACGCTTCTTATTCTCAGGATAATTCTTGTAAACCTCGTCTGGACCCATTCCAAAGCCACCACATTCTTCCTCAGATATGGGACTCACAATATTCTAAAGGTAGCCTCACCAGCTCCTGATAAAGCCATCCACCCCTCGCCTGGGCAAACAGGACTTCCCACTCTCCCCACCTCTTACCTCATTTCTGTGTCTGATGTTTGATGCAATTTTAATATCACTGCCACAATTTTGCATCATATTCCAGATATGATTTTATTTGTTACAATGAGAACACACCTACAATGGATTTTGGATGGGATGGCAGTATCAATCGGGTTACATATTGGTTGGGAAAATACAAATGTCGAGATTTCCCAATACCTATGCTGTTTCCCTGTTGTCGAAATAAACTAGCCACATTTGACATGAATCGCATTTGTAAACAAACCAGGTGTTCAACCATAATGGACATGCTGTTGGAGCAACCTTTTAGTTGTGTTCTCCTAATGTTGTTAAGTCAGTGGCATCTGACTATTTCCATGGATTGTGGATACTGAATCCATACATTTGGATACCTATTCATTGTTCAATTGAGAATATTATGGTCATGTGGATAGTCAAAATATGTTTATAAAACCTGCCAACCTGAACTATGGCATTGATAGATAGCAGGTTGGAATGAAAATCTTGGATTCTCAGGCTCAGGCTAAGTTTGAATTAGCTCTTCACTGGATCATATTTGGGCCAGTGTTTCCATACGAGCAGATCTCTGCATCTGCCCATTGCTGCTGCATGAATGGCGGTGCTGGCTCGAAGGGCCGAATGGCCTCCTCCTGCACCTATTTTCTATGTATTACTAATTGCTGAGCTGAAGACTCTTGGTATTAAGCAGCTAAGACGATGGACAAAGGAAGAATTCTTGGCTATCTGAAAAGAAAGAAGACTTGAGGGAGGGTTATATTGAGGGTGAGGGTGAGTAGATTTTATGTATTGCGTGCAGCTAATAAATGCTGTGATGAGTAGGATTGGTTATTAATAATCTGACTTCTTTAAATGATTCAATCCTTTTGCTGCCCACACACTAATAGCAGCTGTATCAGAAACTCTTCAGCACTCTCGAAGCCTGTGAGCAAATGAACTAGGTCATGCTGTGTGCAGTTTATGCCATGTAGCACTGGTAATGCTCCATTTATTCCTGTGAGAGGGCAATGTGTTAGTGAGTGTATTCCATTATAAGTGGGTGATGTGTCTTTGAAATTTGGGGCGCGCATTTAAGCTTTTAGATGGTTGTGCGAAACTTGGTGGAAATGAGCATGCGCACATGAATGGAAACTAGAGGTCTAAGTAGAAAGTAGAGAAATAGTGGTGGTTGTTGGCTGAATGGTATTTCCCTTGAGCAGTATGTGAGGCTCTAAGTGCATTTGTTGGCGGATGGTATTTGTCATTGCCTTTGTTGACCTTGTCCACATGCGAGGTCAATAAGCGCCCTGCACCCATGCCCTTGGCCTTTTGATTCAACATTAATCTTAGCTTTCTGCTGCTTCACTACAGATCTGTAGGGCTTCTGGAAATCTTGCAAATATAGCCGGATCCAAAAAAAGAAATCAGAAATCATTCCACGGTATTGAGAAGAATAAAGCTATGCAGCAAATGCTTTCCATCAGCACCAACTGGAGCAAGCCATTATACCCTATGCATTCATATTACATCACCAACCAGTACATTTAACACTACCAGGATGATCAAACCCTGCTCATGGCAGGCTCATCGCTGGCCCTCCACTTGGACAACAAAAACTCATATGTCAGGCTGTTATTCATCGATTACAGCTCGGCATTCAACACAATCATCCCCTCCAAACTGGTTACCAAACTCGCAGAACTGGGTCTCTGCGCATCCCTCTGCAACTGGATCCTCGACTTCCTCATCCACAGACCACAGTCTGTTCGTATTGGTGGAAATGTGCCTCGATAACAATCAGCACGGAAGCACCTCAAGGCTGCGTGCTCAGCCCCCTGCTGTACTCACTCTATACCCATGACTGCGTAGCCAACCACAGTGCGAACTCCATCATCAAGTTCGCTGACGACACCACTATTGTGGGGCGTATCACTGATGGGGATGAGTCAGAATATAGAAGGGAGATCGAGCAACTGTCCATATGGTGCCAGCGCAATAACCTGCCCCTCAACACCAGCAAAACCAAGGGACTGATTGTGGACTTTGGAAGGAGTAAGAGGGGGACCCACAGCCCCATTTATATCAATGGGTCGATGGTTGAAAGGGTCAAGAACTTCAAATTCCTGGGCGTGCACATCTCTGAAGATCTTTCCTGGTCCGAGAATACTAACGCAATTATCAAAAAAGCTCATCAGCGCCTCTACTTCCTGAGAAGATTACGGCGAGTCGGATTGTCAAGGAAGACTCTCTCTAACTTCTACAGGTGCACAGTAGAGAGCATGCTGACAGATTACATCGTGGCTTGGTTCGGCAATTTGAGCGCCCTGGAGAGGAAAAGACTACAAAAAGTAGTAAACACTGCCCAGTCCATCATCGGCTCTGACCTTCCTTGCATCGAGGGGATTTATCGCAGTCGCTGCCTCAAAAAGGCTGGCAGTATCATCAAGACCCACACCATCCTGACCACACACTCATCTCCCTGCTACCTTCAGGTAGAAGGTACAGGAGCCTGAAGACTGCAACAACCAGGTTCAGGAATAGCTACTTCCCCACAGCCATCAGCCTATTAAACCTGGCTCGGACAAAACCCTGATTATTAATAACCACTTTCTGCTATTTGCACTTTATCAGTTTATTTATTCATGTGTGTATATATTTATATCATGGTATATGGACACATTTATCTGTTTTGTAGTAAATGCCTACTATTTTCTGTGTGCTTAAGCAAAGCAAGAATTTCATTGTCCTATACAGGGACACATGACAATAAACTCACTTGAACTTGAATTTAAATAGAAATGAGTTAATCACACATTTTGATCTTTGCATCTTCAATAGCATTCCGTTTAGACTCCTTCATAGCAGTCTCTAATCAACTATTCAGGGTTGTTCTGATGCCGTGTACCCAATGAATTTCATTTCATTATATCAATCTGGAGGTTGCTGTGGGAAATGCATTTTGTGTATTTAATGATGCCACCCAGGTTTACTGCTGAAGTTTTCTGAGTTATGTAAATGGAATTATAGTTTATGGGGAATGTCACCTAATGACAGCTCAGATAACCTCATAAAAACATTATTTGGTGTGAGGTCACCATAAGAACCCAGACATGAAAAGCGCATGATATTCTTTCCTGACTGTGCATTGTTTTTGGACATATAGGCATCACTTTCATTTTAATAATATAATACTTGGAAACAGTGCCTGTACATGACAACTCAAATACAGGGAAACTGTAGTAAGATCCTTCCCACTTGGTATTTGTGCAATGTGAATCATGTAATCCTTTCAGTAGTTAATTTCAAATTGGAGCTGCTTCAAACATGATCTGTTGCTGTTGGTATTTATGGCCCTGTTATTCCAGAACTTCATGCTGACAATTGCATGCTTCTATGTATTTCTAGGTGAATTTAAAAGTGATAACCATGCAAACTCCACTATATACCTTTTTAAAATGCTCGATTTAAAATACAAACCTGGAAAGCACTGTGTGAATACCCAGTTTAGTAATTTAGGCCAAAAACACATCTTAGCACATGAATTTCATTACTGCATTTATCAAATGCAGGGAAATTAGAATTTAATGTATAATACATATGAGTTGACATCCTTTCTTTTAATAAGTGACCCTTTCAGTTTACAGTCAAAATGCCATTCATTTAACCAGAGCATTTATTATTTGCTGCTTAATAATCTGCCATTTTAAATAATTTACTGGTTGAAAAGAATCTGGCCTAGAATTTCTTTTGTGAATTATTTTTTTATGCAGAGAATGATGGGCGCCTGTCGCGTCCTGCCAGGGGTGGTGCTGGAGGTAGATAGGAATAGTATCATATAAGAAGCTTTTAGATAGGCACGTGGATATTCAACAAATGGAGAGAAATGGATCATGTGCAAGTCGAGGAGAATAGTTTAACTTGACATTACATCCAGGGTGGCCACGGTGGCTTGCAGCGCCGGGGAACCAGGTTTGATCCCGACAACGGGTGCGGTCTGTGCGGAGTTTGTACGTTCTCCCTGTGACTGCGTGGGTTTTCTCCAAGATCTTCGGTTTCCTCCCACAGGTTGTAGGTTGATTGGTTTGGTATAAGTGTAAATTGTCGCTGGTGTGTGTAGGATAGTGTTAATGTGTGTGGATTGCTGGCCGGTGCGTACTCAATGGGCTAATGCGCTGTATCTCTAAACTAAACTAAAAATTTGGCACAGTCATTGTGGGCCAAAGGGCCTGTTCCTGTGCTGTAGTGTTCTGTGTTCTAAATGTAGGGATCATTGAGTACTGAGCAAAGGAATGGGTCACTTGGCTGCACCTGGGCACAGCGTCCGCAAAGCATGGAGTTTGATGGCAATAGTCAGGCATTTGGGATGTTAATTTAGCAAACTACATCTGCATATTCAAGGCCCACGAACAGCATGGACGACTGGAAAGTTGAGGTCTGGATAGACCCATTCCACCGCTTGTCCCACCATGCGGTTGCAAACAAGGTTTACTAGAATAGTACTTTGGATAAGGTCTTTTGATGTCAACCATTGGAAACACCTGATTTGCATTACAGTGACAGGGTTACACTGGAGAATGTTTGAGGGGTGATTTAATGGATGTGTACAAGTAAGTTAAAGTGGATAAACACTCTTTTCACCAGCAGATGATCAAAGGTCATCACTGGCCGAAGATCTGGCTCACCAGTTCTACCTCTGACACAGCTCTCATTCCCTGTAACCTGGCCCAATTGAATGTCTGCCCTGAAGTCAATCCAAACCACCAGATTGTGTTAGAGACCGGCTATGCTATTCTTGCCTCCTATATTGCCCTATAAATTATTATTTCCCAAGAACCTGACTAAATCTCTATTGAATCCCCTGATTTACTCAATTTCTGTCTTTAAAAAGAGTCATCATATCATAATTATTTCTTCTGCAAATATTTTTGTTTCTTACATTTATTTTATTAGTTTAAAATAAATTAAAATGTGCGGATCGTGGACCTTTGATCATCTGCTGATGAAAGAGCATATTTATGTTTATCCACTTAAACTTACTTCTGATCTTGTACGCATCCTTTAAATCCCCCTCAAACATTCTCCAGTGTAACCCTGTAATGCAAATACTGTGCTTCCAGTGGTTGACATCAAAAGACCTTATCCAAAGTATCCAGTAAACCTTATTTGCAACCGCATTAGGACCTTCACTTCTTTCCGAAAATTAAAAGATAAGAATTGGATGTCATACATCACTTATACTGTAACCAATATTTTAGACAGGCTCAACGTAATTTTACAGCTTTTATACTCGATACCTCTAATAATTTCCAGAACCCATAAGCCTCACAACCATCTAGTGCTGGAGTAAAGGGCCTGTCCCACGAGCATGCGACTGCACGCGGCAAGCGCGACCTAACGTGGTCGCTTGAGCCGTATGGCTTCGCGGGGCCGGTCCCACTTCGATCGCCGGAGCTGTATGGAGTTGTGCGGAGCTGGTCCCGACATCGCGCGGGGCTCCGAAAAACTGACACTGTCCAAAAATTCCGCGCGGCAGCGGACTGCCGGCCCGCCGGCCCGCAGCCGCATTGAGGCCATACGCGCCGCCTCTACGGGCGTGCGCAGCGTCTCGACGCCGTACGCAGCGTCTTGACAGCGTAGGTTTTCGCTCGAACTTCACGTCAACTCGTACGGGATCACTCGACCACCGCGCAGCCCCCGCTTCCGGTTTGGTCACGCTCGCCGCATGCAGTCGCATGTTGGTGGGACAGGCCGTGTACAGGGATCACTCGACCTCCGCGCGGCCCCCGCTTCCGGTTTGGTCACGCTTGCCGCATGCAGTCGCATGCTCGTGGGACAGTCCCTTAACTCAGCAGGCCTTGCAGCATTTGTGGATAACATGGTTGGCGACTTTTCAGTTTGGGACTATTTTCATACTGAAACGACCCAACCCAAAATGCGCCTACCCATGTTCTCCGGAGATGCTGCCTGACTTGCTGAGTTACTCCAGCACTTGGTGTCTTTTTTCGTAAACCAGCATCTGCAACTCCTTGTGTCTATGCTTTCCAGCCACACCTGAGCAACTCTACCAAAAATAAAATCTTTTTCTAAACATTAGTAAAGTGTAGTTACTTACTCGTGACACCGATAAAGTCACAAATTCTATTTCTCTGGCTCTTTCCGAGAATTTTTCATCAGTGCTTTATATTAATCCAAATCCCGGGCTTTTGTAAGATAGTCAGAAAAGTATTGAAATATACTCTCTTTCATCTTGCTTCCTTGCTGAAACCAACCATATTACAGATTCACCATGGAAATGTGTACCTTACATGAAAATAACCCGCAGCAAAAAAATAAAGTCAGCGGTTCAGGCAGCTCTTGAGTCTGAAGAAGGGTCCTGAGCCGAAATGTTGTCTGTCCATTCCCTCCACAGACGCTGCCTGACCCGCTAAGTTTCTACAACACTTTATGTAGGATGGAACTGCAGATTCTGTTTTAAACAGACATATTTAGACACAAAAATCTGGAGTAAACTCAGCGGGACAGATAGCATCTCTGGAACGAAGGAATGGGTGATGTTTCGGGTCAAGAAAGAAGAGTCTCGACCGAAATGTTACCTATTCCTACTCTCCAGAGATGCTGCCTGTCCCGCTGAGTTACTCCAACTTTTTGTTTCTATCCTCCAACAGTTTGTCGTTTTGCTCAAGATTCTGGCATCGGCAGTATCTTATGTCTTACAAAAATACCTGGACCACAGGTTCTGAGTACTAAATATAAAATATTCCCACGTTACAATGCCCGCTCAACTCAGCTAGCAGAAGTAAGAACAATGGATTAATTTCCTTCCTGTGGCCCAGTCTCTTATGCAGTTGATGCGTTGTGTCGCACTCTGTTTAGCTGCTTAGCCCAGAATTGTTCGATTACTGACCTCTCACTGTGCACTTCAATACTGCAAGGATTTAGAATATTAATGAAAGATAAATAGAGTGCAGAGAAAAGCAACAGTCTGGGAATTAATTAATGACATTGACAGCCAGATGCATAAAGGACACACACAGAGCAAACTTCCTGCTAACATGCCTTCTGGTAATCCTTTATAATTTTTTCACAGTTTACAGAAAGTGACAGGAAATATTGCTTGAACTTTTCAAAAGAATAAGCTGTATTTTACAAAAAACATTTGAGCCAGGCTCAAGCATTGATGTTTCTTTGACTAATTATCTAACATAAAATAAAACATCCCGTCTTTCTTCACCCACTACCCATTCACCGGTATGTCCTGGGTCTATGCCAATGTGAAATATGCTGCATGTTTTCTATGACCAGAACCTCTCCCTCCCCACCGCACTCCCCAAGTTCCCAAATATCCACCATCCACACCCTCTGGTTCTACATTTCATTCTTCAACTTCTTCCTATCTGAAATCCACCTTACCCCTTCTGGCCCATCCATGTACACAACATCACTCCCTTTGGGTCTGTATTTCATGCCTCACCTTCCAATCTTATCACTGTCATCCACCATCTGTAGCTGCACGTGGTCTCCACTTATCACCTCCAGCCACTGTCTCTACCCCTCACTTCTCCACTTGACATCTGCCTCATTACCTGGATCCACCTAAACCATCCCAAGTCTTGCACCACCCCTTCCTTTCTTATCCCTTCTCATGATAGAATGGGTCGACTGGGCCTGTATTCACTGGAATTTAGAAGGATGAGAGGGAATCTTATAGAAACATATAACATTATTAAGGGGTGGACAGGCTAGATGCAGGAAAATGTTTCCCATGTTGGGGGAGTCCAGATCCTGGGGCCACAGTTTACGAATAAGTGGTTGGCCATTTCGGACTGAGATGAGGAAACACTTTTTCACCCAGAGAGTTGTGAATCTATTGAACCCTTTTCCACAGCAGGCAGTGGCTGCCAATTCACTGGATGTTTTCAAGAGAGAGTTAGATATGGCTTTTAGGGTTAACAGAATCAAGGGATATGGTGAAAAAGCAGGAACGGGGTATTGATTTGGGATGATCAGCCATGATCACATTGAATGACGTTGCTGGCTCGAAGGGCCGAACGGCCTACTCCTGCACCCATTGTCTATGTTTCTATGTTTCTACCAGCTATCTCCCTTTTATTCCAGTCGTGAAGAAGGGCCCCAACTCAAAATGTTGTTAGTCCCTCCACAGATGCTTCCCAACCAGTTGAGATCCTCCAGAAATGTGTTTGTTTTTTTTGTTCTTGCCTTGTCTGTGGCCTTCCCTCCATGCAAGTAGTTCCATTGCTTGATCCCTCTTCAATCCTGTTACGTCAAATCCACTTCAGTTGTGAAAGTCCCATTTGAGCACCCATATCCAGTGGTCACTTATCTGGCATTTCTCAGCTGTTGCCGTAAAATGCCAAAATATGCAACTGTATACACATGCACGCCTAACCAAACACTCCTAAAACATCACCTATCCTTGTTACAATCAGATTGAAGAACGGTCCCAAAACGTTGCCCATTCGTATCCTCCAGAGATTCTGCCTGACCTACTGAGTTACTCCAGCAATTTGTGTTGTTTTTTGTAAACCAACATCTGCAACCCCTTGTGTGTCCATATTCCTCATCTCCAAGATATTACAACTCGCTCTGGCCGTCCAACTTGCTGCGCCAGTTAATTAGTCATTCCTAGCTAGAAGGCTCAAACACTGTGCGTAGCTTTTCCTTAGTATTGCCTCAATTGAACTTCTGATTTTTCTTCTCTATATTAGCTGCAATCCGTTTCAGTCCTTTATTTTCAGGTTCTGGATTAATTCCTCTGATTGTGTGTTGCAGCTGATCCCTCGTATGAGTCTGTTGTTGACCCATTTTAACACCAATAGGAGGCACTGTATTTTCTGGGCACAGGCTTTTCCTCCAAAGGCCCACCCTCCTGTTGATCTCAGCATGACCCATGCTCAGTGCTGGGCCTTTTCACTTGACTTCCTCTTGGTTATGTCTTGTTTATCAGACAAAACAAGACTTTTCATCACTTCCTGGATATCCCAGAAATTCCTGCATAACGTCCTCCATTCTGGTGCCTCAATATTATGTTCATAAGTTCTAGGAGCAGAATTAGGCCATTCAACCCATCAATTCGACTCTGCCATTCAATCATGGCTGATCTATCTTTCCTTTTCAACCCCATTGTCCCGCCTTATCCCCATAACCCCTGATACCTGTCTAATCAAGAAGCAGTGAATCTCTGCCTTAAAAATATCCATTGACTTGGCTTCCAAATTCATCTGTGGTAATGAATTCCATAGATTCACCATCCTCTTAATTCCTTCTCATCTTCTTCCTGAAGGTACGTTCTTTTATTCTGAGGCTATGGTCTCAGGTCCTCGACTCTCCAGTTAGTGGAAACATCCTCACCACATCCACTCTATCCAGTGCTATCCTTATTGTCTGGTCTATGGTGTGTTTTTTTGGTGTATAAAACAGCAAATAAAAAAACTCCCAATATCAGTAAAAGAACATTGGAAAGAGCCATATAGACCATGGGAAAGCAATGAGGGGGAAACAGGGAAAGAAAAAAAAGATTGATAAACAAGGAATATGACCCAAAATGGCTTGGAGAACACCTGAAAAGAATTTGAAGATGGGAGCAACAGATATGCTAGGATGGAAAGAAAGAATTGCAACAGAGGATTAAAACCGTGAGCTTTGTTGGGAAATGATACCTTTTCCCTTTAATTGTTCTTAGCCATTATGGAATTTGATGGCTATTAACAGAAGTCCAATGATATTAACATATCCATATGCTCAAGTAACTCGCAGTTGTTGATTTTAAAATTAATTGCTTGCAACGTGATAAATATGATAAGGTTATAATTAAAACTTGGCGATAGGGCAAGTAGAAATCACATCTCAAACATATGCCTTCTATAAAAGATCCCTTGGCACAATTTGATGTGCGGTGGTTATTCTGGAATTCTGATAAGTTATCACCTCGCTGTGCCTTCCGAAAAGACTCTTAAACACCACTGTCATATCTGCCTCCACCACCACCACCAAATGAAACTTGTTCCACACATCTCTGTTAAACTCTGCTCCTTTCACCTTAAAGATATGTCTTCTGGCCTTTGACATTTCCACCCTAGGAGGGAGGTTCTGACCTCATAATTTTAAATACTGCTATCAGATCTCCCTTCAACCTCTGGCATTCAAGAAAAATAAATAATTCAAGTTTGTCCAACCTCTCCTTGTAGCTAGTATCTTCTGATCCAGATATTGTGTGTTCTGTTGCTTGTATTTGTATGACTGACTTGACAAATGAAATTCCTCATATGTTGCAAAACATACTTGGCTAATAAAGTATTATTGTGATTATGATTGTGATATATTTGAAAACCTCCCTCAATGTTTGCAACTCCAGTAATCTTGGTATTATCTGCAAACCTACTAACCAACCCATCTATATTTATGCCCAAGTCATTTACAGTACATATATCACAAGCAACAGAGGTCCATTACTCTACGATGGGACAACAACATTTAATCTTTAGGAGCTTTAGTTTAGTTTAGTTTAGAGATACAGCGCGGAAACAAGCCTTTCGACCCACCGGGTCCGCACTGACCAGCGATCCCCACACATTAACACTATCCGATACCCACTAGGGACAGTTTTTACATTTACCAAGCCAATTAACCTACATACCTGTACATTTGGCGTGTCAGAGAAAACCCATGCAGGTCACGGGGAGAACGTACAAACTCAGTACAAACAAACCCGTAGTTGTGATCGAACCTAGATCTCCAGTGCTGCATTCGCTCTTCTTCTTTTCGTGTCTTTGAAGCTGGTTGGTTATATGACAGTTTCCCATTCCTTTACACAGTCCTTTGCGTTTTTATTGAACACTGCAAGATCCTTTGGGCTGCACTGGTTGGGTGGTAGGGGGCAGACAAGGCAGTGCTGCATTGTATGGTCCTCTTCTCCACATTCACAGGTGGTTTGTCCAGTTTCATAGCCCCATCTGGCCATGGCAGCTTTTGATCGCCCTGTTCCTGTTCTCAGGCGGTTGAGCGTCTTCCACTGGACCCATGGTGCTTCTGAGCCCAGAGGGAGGGCTTCAGAAGGAGGGATGCCCATGTCAGTAGGAGGGGGGTCATTCTCAAGCCTTTTTGTCCATAGTTGGAGTCTGGTTTCTTCCCGTGATGCTATTAGGGGCTGGACATGGCTGAGAAAGCTTCTCCTGGACTTCAGCCGTTGGGCCGGGGGTGCACGTCCGTAGAGGAGGTGGCGTTCATCACTGGTGGCCTTGGTCATCTCTACTCGGCTGGCGACTTCCCGTCACACATCAGCAGGGGCAATGCCAGTGAGGAGGTGCAGGTTGTTTATGTTGGTGGGCTTCAAGCAGCCAGTGATTGAGCGGCAGGTGTTATTCAACGCTGGGTCTAGTTTCATGGCATGGGATGATCTCTCCCAAACAGGACACGCATACTCAGCATTCGCTGTAAGGGAACAACTCTATTGCTGCGCCTGAAGTTATTTTTAAGAATTTTCTGTATTCAAATTTGCTGCCTAATTTACACATTCCAGAAAGGTTTACACTTCAAACACATTGAATTGGTTGGCCTTAATGTTGCAAAAAGATAAATGCATTTAAAAATTATTGTTATTACAGTATAAAGGAGAAACAGAGACATTCTTTTTGTGATACTAATTAATCAGTTAGGTAGGCTGGCATGAGGTTATTACATTTATGATTAAATTAATTTTTCATTTTACTTGTGATCAAATGGAAATGATCTAAATGTCATTCTTACACATTTTGACCTAAATGTATGATGAGTGCCAAAGAATTTTGAAATACTTCATAGTCCCCAGGAAGCAGTTTGGCTGCAAATGGTTTCAAGATGATCAAATGCAGTTCAAACTGTAATGGTTCATCAGCGATGTGACATTGGAAATGACAAGTCACAGAAGGCAGCACGAGCTGAATTGAAAACAAGAGTATGGTGCAATGAATATTCCAGAGCTTTGTTTTAACTTGACTACTATGGAGTTAGGGAGAAAGTGTTTTTTTTCTCTCTCACATGAATGAGATTGAATCTAGTTAGGAAGATTAAAAATAAATAAATACTTCAGTAATTATGGATAATGTCCCTGTGTTTATTATCTCAGCAGCATTGGTCACAATGTAAATATATATAGTTGCAGTCATCAAGTTATTCAGCATGGAAACAGGCCCTTCGGCCCAACTCGTCCATGCTGACCAACATTCTCATCAAAGATAGTCCCATTTGACCATGTTCGACCCACATGCCGCTAAACCTTTCCTATCAACATATCTATCCAATGTCTTATAAATATTGCCATAGTGCCTGCTGAACTACTTCCTCCGTCAGCCCATTGTATAAATGTACTATAGCACCCTCAGAATGAAAGAAATGCTCCTCTGGTTCCAGTTAAATCTTTCCCCTCTGTCCTTACACCTATGTCCTCTAATTCTTGGTTTCCCAACCCTGAGAAAAAGACTGCATGCATTCACTCTATCGATGCCCCTTGTGAGTTTATACACCTCTAAAAAAATCACCCTCGGTCCCTATTTTTATAATGGGATGAAAGCATATTAATCAAGCTAATTCAATCCCACTCTATGAATTGGGTGTCAATTTGGAGAAGAAGATTCATAAGCTGCCATTTTCTTTGGCCAGATATGTTATTTTGTTGCAGTAATCAACATAAGTAGCTTTGTAGAAAAGAAGGGTCTTGGAAAACAGAAATAGACCGGTCATTTTCATGAGCACTTCAGTGCTGTACAAGTGGCGAAAATCATAAATACGTCTCAAACCCCTAGCCAATACATATTTTGTTTAAATTGGCTTACCCTTACGAATTGTTCTTGAGATTTCTCAAACTTTAATGTTCTTCTCCTACGGCCCAATCTCAGCTTGCTACGGTGACAATTTTTAAAACTAGAACAAGATGTAGGAACAGCTCAGACCTCCCGAAAGATCTGAAGTGTTTTCTTGAATATTCTTTCATCCTGCTGTACAGGCTAAATGTTGCTGACTAAACAAATAGTTATACTATTAAAATAAGTAATTGGTAAAAAAAATCATGAAAATACAAAAAGATTAAATACCAGAAATATTCAATTATATCAAAAGTTTATTTAAAAAAAATAATTTGAAAGTGCCTTATTCATAACTGTTCCTCTCCATGAAACTAATGGGGAACAATGTCCAGGCCTAACCAGGCATAGGTTGGTTAAGTGAAGGCAGAAGAGTCCTGAGCTACTATCTACCATATTGGAGACCATCGGACTATCTTTGGTCGGACTTTACTGGGCTTTATCTTGCACTGAACGTCATTCACGATATTCCCTTATCATGTATCTGTACACTGCGAATGGCTCGATTGTAATCATGCATTGTCTTTCCGCTGACTGGTTAGCATGCAACAAAAGCTTCTCACTGTACCTCAGTACACGTGACAATAAACTAAACTAAACTAAAATCTCTTCATCTTTGTGCTTCAATGCCATTGCGCAGCTCTGCAACTTAGGACCTCTATGTCCATGATGGCACGCACAGAAATTGTACATTTCCTGGCACATTTACTTTCCTAGGATTATGGATGACCGGATATGCAAAAATCTGACTATGCAAATTCTCCCATCCATGTTTAAGGCATTTCAAGGCTGATAGTCATTATAATAAAATAATTAATGGTGTTTATTACTGATGAAATAATTTATATATCCTAATAGTTTTAATACAGTAAACCCTTATTTTAAGGACCCTTTATAATGGATTTTGGAGACTGCAGACGGACCTGCCGACCCACCACCATCTCCCTGGCCGTGTAAGAGCCCTGGCTTCCGACCCCACTCCCGACTCACAAGGTGCACCAGGCCTTCTTCACCCACCACACAGCTTGGTTGATGCAGCTGTTGTTGCTGCTCAAGTAGTAGCCCCTGGGGACAGCGCTTTCTTCAGGTCAACGCCACTGACACGATGAGCTTGGTCACCATGGGGCTCCCTCCCCTCTCACCTGCTGCTGCTTCTTGCTGTCACTGCTGATGACTTTTTACGCTCCCCACTTGATCGCTACTGCCTCCTCCTCCCATCACTCTGTCCATTCGGCCTCTCCCCCCCCCCCCCCCCCCCCCACTCCCCCCTCCACTGCCTTCTTCCTCCTCGTCCTTCTTCCGTAGAGTTGCTGGAAGCGGCAGCAGGTGAGAGGGGAGGGAGCCCCATGGTGACCAAGCACGCCTTGTTGTTGGCAACAGGCCTGAACTAAACTTGTCCTATCGGGGGCTACAATGTGACCTATAACATAAGCCGCGTAAACCTGTGAAGAAGGGATGGTTGGTACGGACTAACGGCATCACCGCCTAGTTTTAAGGTGAAACGATACAAAGTGCTGGAGTAACTCAGCAGACTTAATCATTCAGAAGAAGGATCTCGATGTCACCTATCCATGTTCTCCAGAGATATTGCCTGAACCGCTGAGTTACTCCAGCACTTTGTGTCTCATATGTATATTAACCATTATCTGCAGCTTTGTCTAAACTACATACAATGATAATAACTTACTCGGTTATAACTGACAATTGGCAATAACGGACACATGGTCCATTATAATGAGGGTTTACTGAATGTCATTTTACAATGTGCTGTGTTAGGGTGGTTATTTCATTGGAGTTAAAGAGTTATAGCAAGTATATGTAGAGTGATACAATATGGATTGCTATTGATGTCTCTGATTTACAGCTTAAATGATGAAATCGGCTTAAGGATAGTTCTCAGGAACAGAAACATTATCTAAGCAGGGCACTGCCTGTATGGGCAAATGCCAATTGTAATGTACAGAGCAGACTGCATTTTACATCAAATATGGGCCAGTCCCTTCAAGAGATAAAACACAATTTTAAATGACAGTCAATGCCCTAGGTCTTGGTGTTTTGATTTCAGTCAAAAATCCCTTAGATGCAACAACTTAAAAAGGCATTTAATATATCCTTAGTGCATTATTAATGGCAGTTCTGGTTTCAGGTCTCCTTTTATGTGGAGGATCTATATAAATGGTCAGCATATTGTTCATTGATCGATCTGGATTAGATTAATCTATTGAAGATCCTCTGTGTCTGTGACTCTTTATTCTCTTCCTCTCTCCGTCTCCCCTTCTCCCCCTCCCCCTCTCCCCTTCCCCTACCCCTCTCTCTCCACCTCTTCCTCCCCCTCTCCCTCCCACTGTCCATCCCTCCCACTGTCCATCCCCCCCCCCTGTCTCCCCCTCTGTCTCCCCCTCTGTCTCCCCCTCTGTCTCCCCCTCGCTCTTCCTCTCGCTCTCCCCCTCTCTCTCCCCCTCTCCCCCTCTCTCTCCCCCTCTCCCTCCCCCTCTCTCTCCCCTCTCTTCTCTCCCTCCCCCTCTCTCTCTCCCTCCCCCTCTCTCTTCCCCTCCCTTCCCCCTTCCCGCTTTCTCTATCTCTGTCCCCTTGCTTCTGCCTCTCTTTTTTATCTTTCACTTTTTAGTTTGCTGACATGCGCAACTTAATTCTACCCATAATTGGCTAAATATGAACATACAATAAGTTTAGCAAATCAAATCCTATTTTTTGTACTGCGGAATAAGTATTATTTACTTTTGCTTGTATTCACTCTCGGGTTGTGGGACATGGTTGGGTTCTGGTGATGCAATGTCATGAAATGCCAACTGTAGGTTGTTGAAAGTATGTTGTTATTTCACTGAGATTGGCTTTGTCCCAGATGTCTTGGCTTGAACGTTCCTTCTCAGTTAGCCCAAGCCTGAGATTTATCCAGGGTTATTTCAGCAGTCACAGCATGTTTCAATCGTTGGTATCAGTGAATGGGGACAGACCCTTAAGTGTTAACAGAAAGGAGCTCTTCCTCCTTTAGCTACCTCCCTTGCTGTGCAGCTGTGGCCAAAACCTGAGGTGACACGATGAGAAAGTTTAGGGCGTGCAGCAAATCAACCAAAAAACGTAATCTTCACAGAAATGTATTGCAGTGCCTCCCCAGTACCTTCACATCAAAGGTATGGTCAATCAATTACAGGAGGTTGAATCGCTGTCATCCCTGTAAGTGTGTTCTGCGTTAAAACATAGTGGTCTCAATGGAGTCAGAAGCTAGATGTACAGCAGCATTGTTCTCTCTTCCAAGCAGAAACCTGTATCTGATTTGATGGCTGGGACATAGCTGGCACAACATGGATAAGGTACTCTTCAAAAATATTCTATTGGGATTAACAAATTAAACTGGAAGCTCAGAAATGATGGCATTTAAAAACAAAAGCAGCAAATGTGTGTGTAAAGGGGGAGTTTAAAATATGTCTCCAGAAAAATTGTTATGTTTACTTGGAAAATTATTTTTAAAAACGTGTACCATTAGAACACTTATATTTGGGTAGAGTTCCCTTATTTGCAATCTGAACATTCTGCAATTTGTATTAAGCATTTGGTATGTGAGTTTTTTTTCTTCATTTAATGTGTTTTAGGATGTGTCGCAATAGAATGTTTAAAATATTTATTTTGTTGCAATAAGTTTTAAAAATGTAAGCATAGTTTTGCCTCTCCTTATTTCTTTGATCCATACCAGTTCTAGTAATGCCAAAAATTAAAAAAATAACAACAGATATTGGAAATTTGAAATTAAACCAGAAAACGCTGGAAACATTCAGCAGGTCCAGCGCTAGAGACTTGGGTTCGATCCTGACATCAGGTGCTGCCTGCATGGAGTTTGTACATTTTCTCTGTGAACATGTAGGTTTTCTCCTGGGTGCTCCAGTTTTCTCCCACACTCCAAAGACATACGGATTTGTAGGTTAATTGGTTTCTGTATTTTGTAAATTATCTCTAGGATTGGGTAGATAGTTTAGATCGCTGGTCAACACGGACTCAGTGGGGACGAAGGTCATGTTTACACTGTGTATCTCTACAGTCTAAAGTAAAGCCCAAAGGTCAGGTTGTACATATGGGAGGAGAAACAGAGTTAACCTTTCAGGTCCCAACTCCTTCATCAGTTCTGACTTGACTTAGTGAGTATTCCCAACATTTCCTGTTTTTTCCATGAACCTCCAATTCAGGTCTTATGACTGTCTGGAAATTTAATAGCCTTATCATTGCAACCATACCTTCAGCTGTCAAGATCCTAAGCATGGATGTTTATTTCCCCACACTTTTCTGTCTCCGTATCTTTCTTACCTCCTTGTGATATGTTCCTTAAACGACCATCTGCCCTAATATCTCCTGATATAGCTTGGCACCAATATTTGTTTTGTTTGACACTCCTACCACATTAGAATTGAAGTGGTGATTGTTGTTTTGACTTGCACGAGAGCCTGTTTTCACTGGTTCCCTGCTTCAGTGTTTACGAGTTGCACATTTCTTCACAGTAGCATAGAAAGTGTTGTCGTTAGTCACCTCTTTATGTGCTAAAAATAATGATGTCCGACTGTCATAACACATTAATGGTAAATTCACAAACTCAGGAAATGACAGTGTGCTGCAATACATGAGATGTCTGTTGATGGTAATTTCAGAACACAAGCTTAAGTTGATCATCAAACGAGAAGCTCCCCCACCCCATCTCTAAAGACATATTTGTTGTTCACAGATGCATAATGAACAGCATCGTTAATCTTTATACTACTGACTGTGACAGCATTCAATTACAAACCTCTTAATCACAGAACATGCCTGCTGTTGTAGGAGAAAGAAAGAATATTCATGGCAGATTACTACTTATTTGTCGTCAAAAGGCCTCGTTTACTTATACGTCCAGAGAACAAAGTATTTCAATGGAGAATTTTAGTTTAGTTTAGAGACAGAGATACAGAGCAGAAACAAGCCCTTCAGCCCACCGGGTGCACGCCGACCAGCAGATCCCACACTCTTACAGTATCCTACACACTCTAGGGCCAATTTACAATTATACCAAGCCAATTAACCTACAAACCTGTACGTTTTTGGAGTGTGGGAGGAAACTGGAGTACCCGGAGAAAACCCATGCAGGTCACAGGGAGAAGGTACAAACTGCATAAAGATAGTCAGGATCATACCCAAGTCTCTGGCGCTGTAAAGGGCCTATCCCATTGTACGAGGTAATTCAAGAGTTCTCCCGAGTTTCCCCTGAATCAAACTCGGAGAATTACGGTAATAGCCGATCGTAGGTACTTGGGGACTCTCGTGGACACTCTCTGAACTGTTGAAAATACGACACAAGCTTACCGCATTTCACGAGTACCTGCCGTTGGCGTTACGCTACGAGACGTCCCGAGCTCTGACCTACCCACTGCGTACATTCTACGTACTTACTATGAGTTTGATCTTTTTTTAAACTCGGGAGAGCTCTTAGGTAAACTCGTATAGTGGGACAGGCCCTTAAGGCAGCAACTCTACCACTGTAATACCATGGATCTTTTTATGTCAAAAGGATTAAACTTGTGTTCAGGTTTGAAAGTATATAAATTTCCTGCAATATTCAGAGGTTTTAAAATTTCAGTAACCTTTCTAAGTCCTGCTTTTATCAGAGGCATGAAATTCACAGGGGGAACTCAAGTATATGTCTAAAATATCTGACAGACATTTCATTATGAACAATGTTTAAGAAAAAAAAACTTTACTTCATAAATGTGCCAATTCTGCAGGAATGATTTCAACCTGAGATATTAATTCTGTTTTGCTTTCCATGGATGTTGATTGATCTGCTGCGTATTTCCAGCGTTTTCTATTTTGACGTAAGAAAATAACATTTGTTGACTTCTGGACTAAAACATTGAACTATGCAAAGATTTTAATATCTTCTGCATCTCAGAAAGGGAACCTACACATCTAGGTGACTGTGCTCTGTCAACATTTGATGGGAGCCCAATATTTTGTATGTTGATCAGTAGCACCTATCAGGATGGAATTTAGTTGTGACCAAAGAGCAAAACGTTAGCAGTAAAGGTTGTATAGGAATGCTAGCTTTTGGAACCATTAGTCAAATACATTTTATAGTTTACAATTTCCTTTGAGAGTCGTGTGGAAAAATGATTATGTGGACGAAAAAATGTCATGGATGCTTAGTGTTGTAGCATGAAGTAACAATGACATATCTAGCTAATGGTCACAATTTAGAATAGAACACGAGACAGGCTTATGGAAAATTTTCACTAAAGGAAATGATAAAAGGCCTTAATTGTTATTAGAATTTAAAAAAAAGATTCACATTATATGAATACACTATTTATATTGTTTCAACCACGGATACACAGTGGTCACAGTACTGCTTCCATCAATAGCAGAAAAAAACTGTTCAATATCACATACAGGTAGTTCTGCTATAAATCATATTTCCATTATGTGAATTGGATATGACGCCGTTGATGAATTGAGGAATATTATGCAGGCCAGATTACTTATTGTGATTTAATCAAAACAAACTGCACTATTCAGACACAGGCCACAAAGAATTTCACTGGATCTTGGTACGTGACAATAAACAAAATGAACCTAAAAAAAAGCTGCCTTTGAAAGAAACAGTATTAGAAAAACAATCCTGTTTATACGTAACTTCTCTGCAATAATCAGACACTATTGACTCTTAACATAGTTTGTCACTTTCACCATCGGAAGCCATTTTAGAGTTACTTTGGAAGTGTAACCTCTAATATTTTTGGCTTGAAGTTATTGCACATGTGAAACTCTAGCTCCTAACGTACTTTTTTTTTCCTATTGATACAATTGTTTTTATAGCAAAATGTTTTAATTACATTGCACATTAGGACTGCAACTGCCTCATTACAGCTGAACTAACTGAATATTGGTTCTGATTTTCCTGACAACGCCTGTCATTGTGAGGAGTCATAAACCATGAACAGTGTAGCAGAACAAGAAAATAATGGAATGTGTAGGAAGGAACTGCAGATGCTGGTTTAAACTGAAGAAAGACACAAAATGCTGGAGGAACTCATTTCCGGTCGAAACCCTTCTTCAGACTGGCTGAAGATGGATCTCGACCCTAAAAGTCACCCGTTCCTTCTCCCCAGAGATGCTGCTTGTCCGGCTGTAACTCAAGGAAACAATGGAATGTTGGCTTAAGCAATAAATTAGGCCATTCCACGTTTTCTGGGACTTTTGTGCCACCCTGCTCTTCCTCTTACTGAAAATCTATTAGAAAATTATTGCCATAGCTCCACCCCAATAACATCAATGACAAGAGCAATTTTCCTGTCATGAAATAAACTTTTAAGTGACCTGGCACAGACATAATTTATGTTCTGTGGCCAAGGTTAAATATCCAGTAGTTAAAAGTGTACAACTGCTGAAAGGAAAGTACAATTAAAATAGTTAAGTATCCCCTTTCACTCCCCAGGATTTTCAATTTTAACACAGTCACACATGCAGTTTGTCTGGACTCTATTAAATTTAAGACAGTGTTCTGAATTTAAATGCACTGTTTGCCCTGCACTTTTCAATTTCATTTAATCCATTATTTATCTTATAATATTTATTTTTCTCATTAATCACTTCTGCTTTTAATCAGTTTTGGGTGTGTTGATGTACAGGGAGCTTAGAAGCATTTCAAGAACAAGTAACAAATCAACCTGCCATTTTCTTTGCTGTGAGATTATTCACTTTTCCAACTCGAAAATATACAGTAGAATAGATTATCCCTGTAACCCTATTTACATGAATTCCGGAAGTGGCGGCGCTGCCCTGCAGCTGCGGCTCGCCTGCAGTCCGTTTGTCTTTTCTTTTTTTGTTTTATTTTGTCCTGTTGTTTTAGTTTATTTCTGTTTATTTTAATAGTGCATGTGGGGGGGGGTGGGAGAAACTTGTTTTTAGTCTCTTCCCCCGGGGGGATGCAACCTTTTCTTTGTCGTATCCCCCGTCTCCGTCTGCGCTGAGGCCTAATCGCGGAGCTGGCGGCCTCCAACTGGGACCGACCACGAGGCTCCGGAGGCAGAGCCAGCCAGGACTTACCAACGCGAGGCTGGCCGACTTCGGGGCTGTGGTGGCGTTGCGGCGGCGGCGATCCGACTTCGGAGCCTCGGAGGCTCGGCCGCGGGCCCAGTGGACGACAACGTCGGGAGCTCGCAGGTCCCAGGTTGGTGACCTGTTCTCCGGAGCTCCCGCAACAACAGCTTCGCTCGCTGGACTGGAGGGCGGCAACTTCGACCGCCCTGGGCCGCGGAGTTTGAATCGGCCTGTTCGCGGAGCTCGGATTCAGCCGCGGGATTTACTTACCATCATCCGGCGGGGTCACAACATCGGAACCCTGGATTGCCTCAGCGCAGAGGGAGAACAAGGAGGGAAGAGACAAGGACTTTAAGACTTTTGCCTTCCATCACAGTGAGGAGGTGCCTGGTAGACTCACTGTGGTGGATGTTAAATCTGTGTTTATTGTGTGTTTTGTTATTTTATTCTATGTTATGACTGCAAGACAAAACGAAATTTCTTTCAGACTGAAAAGTCTGAATGACAATAAAGGAATACAATAAAGGAATACAATACAATTTATCTTATTAGTAATTACAAAAATAATACCAATTGATTAGATGCTAAACAACAATTATAATAACCTAAAGGTCATCATCAGTATCCATATGAATGGAGAATTTACGTTACTAAAATTAAATTGCTGTTAGTAAATTAAATTAAAGCTTCCACATTCCGTTAATCCTGGACATGGAATTGGTTTATGTGAATAATAAATGTTGTCTCTAGATCCAGGTACGAATATGCAGAGAAGATTGTACCTGCATTTTGTGTTGGGGATAATCATTTTTACCAGAGTAACTCAAGCATAGCAGTGGGCAATGGTATGCTATATTTCAGCAAGACAGTAATTGAGATTTTTCTCACTGATTGAAGACCACCACTTGCTTGTAATTGCAGCAGGAATTTGCGAAATACATTATGTGCAGAAACACGGGCATAATTTTATCTTCTCTGCACATCTTTTTAGTTTAGTTTAGAGATACCATGCGGAAACAGGCACATCGGCCCACTGAGTCTGTACCAACCGGCGATCTCCGCAAACTAACACTACCCATAACACTCTATTGACAATTTGCAGTTTTATCAAGCCAATTAACCTACAAACCTGTACTTCTTTGGAGTGTGGGAGGAAACCAGAGCACCCGGAGAAAACCCACGCTGGTTACGGGGAGAACATACAAACTCCGTACAGGCAGCACCCATGGTCAGGATCGTAAGGCGCTGTAAGGCAGCAACTCTACCACTACACCACCATGCTGCGCCTGAGAGAGAAAAATTATAATGCTAATCAATTTAAATGTGGATAATAGACTGACATTTGTTTTTTGGATAAGATGGTAACTGCTTGTAAGATATTATTTCCAGTAGCTTTGACTGCACTGCACCACAGCAGGTGTGAACTGGTAAGAATTACAGGCAGTGATAAAATGAAGCATAGATTTAAAAATATTTCTAGCAGTACTTTCCGTGAGAAATTCTGGCATTTCACTGGGAACTACCACATGGTTACTACCACAAAGCCAGTGATCTCACTCAATCTTTCCTTACAATATGGCTTTGTAAACTCTTCATTATGGTGAGGCAGGGAGCAGAAATGGAAGGCTACAAAGTTCATTGAATATCAGTCATTGAATCCCATGCAGAAGTTTAATAAAGCACTTCTCTGTCCGCACAATTACATATCATTGGGTGAAATCTATTTCTTTTCATGTGGAACTGGCCAAGTTATTTCATTTAGTTTAGAGATGCAACGCAGAAACAGGCCCTTCGTCCCACCGAGTCCGCACCGACCATCTAGATTGGGTATTGACCAATGAGGAAGGGTTAGTTAGCAGTCTTGTTGTGCGTGGCCCCTTGGGCAAGAGTGACCATAATATGGTTGAGTTCTTCATTAGGATGGAGAGTGACATTGTTAATTCAGAAACAAGGGTCCTGAACTTAAAGAAAGGTAACTTTGAGGGTATGAGACGTGAATTGGCCAAGATAGGCTGGCAATTGATTCTTAATGGGTTGACGGTGGATATGCAATGGAAGGCATTTAAAGACTGCATGGATGAACTACAACAATTGTTCATCCCAGTTTGGCAAAAAAATAAATCAGGTAAGGTAGTGCATCCGTGGATAACAAGGGAAATCAGAGATATTATCAAAACAAAAGATGAAATGTACAAATTAGCCAGAAAAAGCAGCCTACCAGAGGACTGGGAGAAATTCAGAGTCCAGCAGAGGAGGACAAAGGGCTTAATTAGGAAAGGGAAAATAGATTATGAAAGAAAACTGGCAGGGAACATAAAAACTGACTGCAAAAGCTTTTATAGATATGTGAAGAGAAAAAGATTAGTTAAAACAAATGTAGGTCCCTTGCAGTCAGAAACAGGTGAATTGATCATGGGGAACAAGGACATGGCAGACCAATTGAATAACTACTTTGGTTATGTCTTCACTAAGGAAGACATAAATAATCTGCCGGAAATAGCAGGGGACCGGGGGTGAAATGAGATGGAGGAACTGAGTGAAATCCAGGTTAGCCGGGAAGTGGTGTTAGGTAAATTGAATGGATTAAAGGCCGATAAATCCCCAGGGCCAGATAGGCTGCATCCCAGAGTACTTAAGGAAGTAGCCCCAGAAATAGTGGATGCATTAGTGATAATTTTTCAAAACTCTTTAGGTTCTGCAGTAGTTCCTGAGGATTGGAGGGTAGCTAATGTAACCCCACTTTTTAAAAAGGGAGGGAGAGAGAAAACGGGGAATTACAGACCAGTTAGTCTAACATCGGTAGTGGGGAAACTGCTAGTATCAGTTATTAAAGATGGGATAGCAGCACATTTGGAAAGTGGTGAAATCATTGGACAAAGTCAGCGTGGATTTATGAAAGGTAAATCATGTCTGACGAATCTTATAGAATTTTTCGAGGATGTAACTAGTAGAGTGGATAAGGGAGAACCAGTGGATGTGTTATATCTGGACTTTCAGAATGTTTTCGACAAGGTCCCACATAAGAGATTAGTATACAAACTTAAAGCACACGGCATTGTGGGTTCAATATTGATGTGGATAGAGAACTGTCTGGCAGACAGGAAGCATAGAGTAGGAGTAAACGGGTCCTTTTCACAATGGCAGGCAGTGACTAGTGGGGTACCGCAAGGCTCAGTGCTGGGACCCCAGCTATTTACGATATATATTAATGATTTGGACGAGGGAATTGAATGCAACATCTCCAAGTTTGCAGATGACACGAAGCTGGGGGGCAGTGTGAGCTGTGTGGAGGATGCTAGGAGGCTGCAAGGTGACTTGGATAGGCTGAGTGAGTGTGCAAATGCATGGCAGATGCAGTATAATGTGGATAAATGTGAGGTTATCCACTTTGGTGGCAAAATCAGGAAAGTAGACTATTATCTGAAAGGTGGCCGATTAGGAAAGGGGGAGATGCAACGAGACCTGGGTGTCATGGTACACCAGTCATTAAAAGTTGGCATGCAGGTGCAGCAGGCAGTGAAGAAGGCGAATGGTATGTTAGCATTCGTAGCAAAAGGATTTGAGTATAGGAGCAGGGAGGTTCTACTGCAGTTGTACAGGGTCTTGGTGAGACCACACCTGGAGTATTGCGTACAGTTTTGGTCTCCTAATCTGTTGAAAGACATTCTTGCCATAGAGGGAGTACAGAGAAGGTTCACCAGACTGATTCCTGGGATGTCAGGACTTTCATATGAAGAAAGACTGGATAGACTTGATTTGTACTCGCTAGAATTTAGAAGCTTGAGGGGGGATCTTATAGAAACTTACAAAATTCTTAAGGGGTTGGACAGGCTAGATGCAGGAAGATTGTTCCCGATGTTGGGGAAGTCCAGAACAAGGGGTCACAGTTTAAGAATAAGGGGGAAATCTTTTAGGACCGAGATGAGGAAAATATTTTTCACACAGAGAGTGGTGAATCTCTGGAATTCTCTGCCACAGAAGGTAGTTGAGGCCAGTTCATTGGCTATATTTAAGAGGGAGATAGATGTGGCCCTTGTGGCTAAAGGGATCAGGGGGTATGGAGCGAAGGCAGGTACAGGATACTGAGTTGGATGATGAGCCATGATCATATTGAATGGCGGTGCAGGCTCGGAGGGCCGAATGGCCTACTCCTGCACCTATTTTCTATGTTTCTATGACCGGTGA
Source organism: Amblyraja radiata (assembly GCF_010909765.2). NCBI lineage: Eukaryota > Metazoa > Chordata > Chondrichthyes > Rajiformes > Rajidae > Amblyraja > Amblyraja radiata. The sequence continues at coordinate 15,933,733 of NC_045975.1, forward strand.
TCCGCGCGCGCGCGCGCTCACACACACACACACACACACACACACACACACACACACACACACACACACACACACACACACACACACACACACACACACACACACACACACACACACACGAAATTTAACATTTATACCAAGCCAAGTAACCTACAAACGTGTACGTCTTTGGAGTGTGGGAGGAAGATCTCGGAGAAAACACACACAGGTCACGCGGAGAACGTACAAACTCCGTACAGACAAGCTCCTGTAGTCAGGATCGAACCTGGGTCTCTGGTGCTGTAGCTCTACCGCTATGCCACTGTGCCGCCCAAAACGCCACCGGCATTTGGGATAAAGATGCCAGCAGAGTGGGGCAAACATGAAAAGGTGAATGTAGGCTATGTTGGTTTTCTCTATGAATCTATCCAATCTTAGAATTGTATACAACTCTATAAGGTCAACCCTGAGCCTATTGCATTCCCGATAAAAACCTACCCAACCTATCAGTCTCTTTTTCCATTACTAAAGTATTTTAATCCAGTCAACATCCTCGCAAATCTCCTCTGTACTTTCTCCAGTGCAACCACATCCTTCTTGTGTGGTGACCAGAGTTATACGCAATACTCTTAAGAAAAGGCAGATTATGCTATGTTTGCGCTATAAAATATGGCCATCGCTGGCAATACCGCAACATTTTCACCCCACTGTTCACCGTTAGGATAGGGAACGGTCTGCTGTTCATTGTACCAACTGAATAATGTGGTTACAAACCCGTTGTGCCACTGCAAATAAGAATTTCATTATTCTTTTTTGGGACATATGACAATGCAGCACTCTTGACTCTCTCTCTTGATTGCTGCCTCTTGACCCTTTCTTGTCCCTTGACCCTTTGTTGCCCTAAGAAAGTGGAGATGAGATTTCCTCGACTGTCATGGTTCAGATGCCGTTGGTATTCTTGTGTTGTTGCTGGAGGATTACAGAATGTTGGATGCAGCAACAATAAAGGAGTGAAGAAATACTGAGGTGATGCTTGCCTTGCCAGGGTAGGTGATCCTGTGACATCGCCAATCTTGCCCACATTGGTGGCAGTCACTATGTCAAATGAAGATTTTACAAATTGAATCTTGTAAACCTATTAGAGTGGTAAATTGAACTGTTTTATCAGGAACTCCTGGGTGTTGCAGATAATGGGTACGGTGTTTTTTGCATATATTAACAAAAATGCTGATGCTTATTTTAGAAACTATTCTATATACTTGTTGATGTTGAGTGAGACACTGAGGTAATAATATATTTCATTGCAATTCCCTATTAAGGAAACAAAATCATATTTAAACAAAGAGAGGAAGTCATTAAGGAGATATTAATTACTGACATAACCATATAACCATATAACAATTACAGCACGGAAACAGGCCATCTCGGCCCTACAAGTCCGTGCCGAACAACTTTTTTCCCTTAGTCCCACCTGCCTGCACTCATACCATAACCCTCCATTCCCTTCTCATCCATATGCCTATCCAACTTATTTTTAAATGATACCAACGAACCTGCCGCCACCACTTCCACTGGAAGCTCATTCCACACCGCTACCACTCTCTGAGTAAAGAAGTTCCCCCTCATGTTACCCCTAAACTTCTGTCCCTTAATTCTGAAGTCATGTCCTCTTGTTTGAATCTTCCCTATTCTCAAAGGGAAAAGCTTGATCACATCAACTCTGTCTATCCCTCTCATCATTTTAAAGACCTCTATCAAGTCCCCCCTTAACCTTCTGCGCTCCAGAGAATAAAGACCTAACTTATTCAACCTATCTCTGTAACTTAGTTGTTGAAACCCAGGCAACATTCTAGTAAATCTCCTCTGTATTCTCTCTATTTTGTTGACATCCTTCCTATAATTGGGCGACCAAAATTGTACACCATACTCCAGATTTGGTCTCACCAATGCCTTGTACAATTTTAACATTACATCCCAGCTTCTATACTCAATGCTCTGATTTATAAAGGCTAGCATACCAAAAGCTTTCTTTACCACCCTATCTATATGAGATTCCACCTTCAAGGAACTATGCACGGTTATTCCCAGATCCCTCTGTTCAACTGTATTCTTCAATTCCCTACCATTTATCATGTACGTCCTATTTTGATTTGTCCTGCCAAGGTGTAACACCTCACATTTATCAGCATTAAACTCCATCTGCCATCTTTCAGCCCATTTTTCCAAATGGCCTAAATCACTCTGTAGACTTTGGAAATCCTCTTCATTATCCACAACACCCCCTATCTTGGTATCATCTGCATACTTACTAATCCAATTTACCACCCCTTCATCCAGATCATTGATGTACATGACAAACAACAAAGGACCCAACACAGATCCCTGAGGCACCCCACTAGTCACCTGCCTCCAACCCGACAAACAGCCATCCACCATTACCCTCTGGCTTCTCCCATTCAGCCACTGCTGAATCCATCTTGCTATTCCTGCATTTATACCCAACAGTTTAACCATCTTAACCAACCTTCCGTAAGGAACCTTGTCAAAGGCCTTACTAAAGTCCATATAGACAACATCCACTGCTTTATCCTCGTCAATTTCCCTAGTAACCTCTTCAAAAAATTCAAGAAGATTAGTCAAACATGACCTTCCAGGCACAAATCCATGTTGACTGTTCCTAATCAGACCCTGTTTATCCAGATGCTTATATATATTATCTCTAAGTATCTTTTCCATTAATTTGCCCACCACTGAAGTCAAACTAATAGGTCTATAATTGCTAGGTTTACTCTTAGAACCCTTTTTAAACAATGGAACAACATGCGCAGTACGCCAATCCTCGGGGACTATTCCCGTTTCTAATGACATTTGAAATATTTCTGTCATAGCCCCGGCTATTCCTACACTAACTTCCCTCAATGTCCTAGGGAATATCCTGTCAGGTCCTGGAGACTTATCCACGTTTATATTTTTCAAAAGTGTCAGTACTTTTTTTACTTTGAAACTCATAGTATCCATAACTACTCTACTCGTTTCCCTTACCTCACATAATTCAATATCCTTCTCCTTGGTGAATACCGAAGAAAAGAAATTGTTCAATATCTCCCCCATCTCTTTTGGCTCTGCAGATAGCTGCCCACTCTGTTTCTCCAATGGACCATTTTATCCCTCGTTATCCTTTTGCTATTAATATAGCTGTAGAAACCCTTTGGATTTACTTTCACCTTACTTGCCAAAGCAACCTCATATCTTCTTTTAGCTTTTCTAATAAGGGATAGTAATTATCCCTTAAGGCAATACATTCTTTTATCTCATTTATAGCGGCCACGGTGGCACAGCTTACAGCGCCGGAGACCCAGGTTCGATCCCGACTACCGGTGCTGTCTGTAAGGAGTTTGTATGTTCTCCACGTGACCGCATGGGTTTTCTCCGAGATCTTCAGTTTCCTCCCACACTCCAAAGACGTATAGGTTTGTAGGTTAATTGGTTTGGTGTATGTGTAAATTGACCCTAGTGTGTGCAGGATAGTGGTAAGGTGCGGGGATCGCTGGTCGGTGTGGTCCTATTTCCTTGCTGTATCTATAAACTAAACTAAACTAAATTTGAAATTGTCTGATAGAAGAATTCTAGTTGTTGACATTGTCATTAAACAATAGGCTACCAGAAGTAAAATGTACTTTTGCCATCTATTAAAAACATCGTAGACGACTTACGAATGCCATTTACTTTGTCCTACTGATCTCGCACTTTGTTCAATCAGTTGGTCTGGATGGAAAATCTTCATTATAGCTGCTGGCACAGCTGTTGACCCACATTTCAGCAGCAAGAGTTCTTGTTCCTCGGTGAATCAGTATTTTTAAAGGAGTAACATTGGTGTTTGAAGGACAACATATGCAATGTGATTGATGGTCTCAAAATCCTTCCAATCGCATTACACTCTTTACACACTAATTGTTTAGAATTACCTCCTATGTCTTTTAACTTTGCTTGTAGGCTTGAGTTAATTCCAATTTACTTGTAAGATATTTTACAAAGTGATGGATTGCTAATTTAAATTGGTATGGGTCAAAGGCCAGAAGACTTGAATTTACGCAAGGTATTAATTGTTGACTACAACTGAACTCTGTCTGTTCAATTCTCCATTATGCTTCAGATGTCATTAGCAAATTCTCAGTCAATGGTTCTGCTCTTTGTCTTTTTTAATGCATTATATAATTATTTGCAGTCATTCATGGCTGTGGGAAATTCCACCATGCTAACAACTGATGCCATTCATTATTTGAAGTCATTAAAACATGCCAGTTGCCATGTTCCAGTTCTTCTTTTGGCTAATTGAATTATATTTATTGGCAGGAATTGAGAGAATCAAGGACAAACATCGATGGTGAATAGTGTGTTGTGTTATTGCCCCAATGCTGTGGTGGATTTTCTGGATTGACAGCTGTATTTGGAATGGATAAAAGTAAAATGTTTACAAAATTTAAAACAGATTTCAAATAAAACCTAAATGTTCAAAATTATCTCACACCTTGACGACATTGCTGGAATTAATTAATTCTTTGCTGAGATGTGCAAACAGTGTTCTCATCCATTTGCAAACATTATTGGAGTTAGTGCAGTTTGGCTGATTTACAAATGGTAAATAAGGCAAGGGGGGAAATTTTCCAAGTCCATGATTCAGACTAGGAATGTGTGGCTGGAAATGAACAAATTGGAAAGTCACATATTAGCTGCCATGATTTTCCAGCCATTATTTTTAATGGATAGAAAATTGCTAGCAGTGCAATGGTGCATCTTCTTAACCAATTGTACAAGCGCTTTGATTGCAACATGCGGCATGCGGCTTAATTTAGTTCAACAAAGAAACTGACAAGCTACTAAAGAACCTTTAGTAATAAAAACAATTAGTGTGTAAAGAGTGTAATGCGATTGGAAGGATTTTGAGACCATCAATCACATTGCATATGTTGCTCTCCATCGCAAACAAAAACTCATCACATTATCCCCAAAGCTCTTAATCTTAAATCGAAGAGCAAGTAAATTGTGAACTTGATGTGGATGGTTGACGTACACCAATCAGATACGGTTTGCGTTTTTCTTATTGCTGAATATGGTTTTGAACTATTAGAACTTTGATTTTTCTTCAGTCAGATCTTTGTCGTATTTTTAGATGAAACCTCAGTTGTATACTGAGGGAAAGCTGGAGAAGCATTTTTGAATTTGCCTCTTAGTTGCCACAGTGATGTGCTCCCTTCTTTATCTGAGTTCATGTAAGCAACATTTTACGTTTGATTGTCCAAAAATTCAGTCCAGCAGCAGTGTTATTGCAGAGTCATGAGGAACTGCAAATATACTGAAATCTGGAGCAAAACACAAAGTGTGCAGCGGGTCAGTCAGCATCTGTGGAGGGAATGGACAGTTCAAGTTGGGTCTTCAGAGTAATTGTAGTAGGGGGATGAAAGCTGGAAAAGATCTGGATGCAGGACAAAACTTGGGAAGTGATAGGTGGATACAGGTGAGGAGGGGAGGGGATTGACTGGCTAATTATCTTTTAATTTTTAGCCGTTGTCTACCCATCTGCTAATCAAAAACCCCATCACCTGTATCTGCTTCTCACAAGCCAGATTTCGTCCTGTCCCCACGTTACTTTCTGCCTTCTCTTCCCTACTACAATGAGTATGAAGACCTTAAACGTTGTCTGTCCATTCCCTCCACAGATGCTGCCTGACCCATTGAGTTACTCAGCACTGTAATTTGCAGCTGTTTTATTAGTATTGTTTTTTCCCCTGCAGAGGTGGGAAGGGGAAGCCAATGGACAATCAACAATAGCAGAAGTATATTTCAAGAGAGAGTTAGATAGGGCTCTTAAAGATAGCGGAGTCAGGGGATATGGGGAGAAGGCAGGAACGGGGTACTGATTGGGGATGATCAGCCATGATCACATTGAATGGCAGCGGTGGCTCGAAGGGCCAAATGGCCTACTCCTGCACCTATTGTCTATTGTCTATTGCCTATTAGAGAAATTATGTTGGAATCTAAATAAAAAGGGTACAAAGAATGTGATTTCTGCAATAACCTCTTGGATTTTTATAGAAGATTCAGCAGAGCAAAACATTGGAAGGAGGGTTCACTGAGGAAGGAAGTCTAACAAATAAAAAATGTAACCAAGCCAGATAAGGCTTTGAACAAAACGTGACAAAAGGATTGATTTAACGGTAGGTTTTAAGGAGTAGCTTTTAGGAGGATTGAATGGCCAGAAGATGGACAGTTTTAAAGGAGCAATTTCAGAACTGTGCAGCTAGGCAACTGAAGACATAATGACTACTGATGCAGCAACGAAAGACATGGATGTGCTAGGCTGCTGGAATTGGAGGAGGACAGTGTTGTAGGAATTGAAACGATGAACAAGCAGTAGATTTTTATAAATCTCATGAAAAGCTTTAAAAACTGTTAAAATTATCCTTTTAGAAACCTAATTATTCCTGATGATTGAATGTTCTTAAGTCAAGAGTGTTTTATTGTCATATGTCCCATATAGAACAATGAAATTCTTACTTGCAGCAGCACACCAGAATATGTGAACATAGTACACTGTAAATAATATAATAAATGAGAAAAAATAAGTTCTTATCATTTATTTCAGTGATTGTAGTACTTGGTGTGTGTTTGGATGCTTATAAAATGGTCGGTTTAGTTTAGTTTAGAGATTCAGCGCGGAAACAGGCCCTTCGTCCCACCGGGTCCGCGCCGACCAGCGATCCCCGCACATTAACACCATCCTACTCCCACTAGGGACAATTTTTACATTTACCAAGCCAATTAACCTACAAATCTGTACATCTTTGGAGTGTGGGAGGAAGCCAAAGATCTTGGAGAAAACCCACGCAGGTCACGGAGAGAAGATACACAATCCGTACAGGCAGCACCCGTAGTCGAGATTGAACTCGGGTCTCCGGCGCTGCATTCGCTGTAAGGCAGCAACTCTACCGCTGCCGTGACAGCCCTTTCATGGTTCCTGGACAAATATCCTGCAACCTACCAACAGTCTATCAGTTTTATATGTAGGCACACTGAACACATGCTTAGCCTGAAAACTATGAGGCTTGCCTGGGCACCGCTCATAACAACTAGAATGAACCTCTTGCATATGGGATCAGTGGACTATTTCTATATCCTTGCTAATCTGGGATGTGCTTAGGTATGACTATACTGTACTGTGTGTAAGAAAATAATTCCACTGTGTGTTTGCACTTTGCTCATGTGACAATAAGTGCACCATTGAACTGCTGAAACTCAGTAGTTTGGAAATCATTATTGATTTCTCAGTGTTCTCACTGGATGTTCAAAGGTTGAACAAAACCCAGCCCATTTATCTTACGTTTAGTCCAGATGGAAGAAAAAATGGTTTATATGACCTTGTGTATGTAACATTACAACAAAGTTGGTAAAATGGTGAGGCAATGTGTAAATTAGGAGGTTTAAGGCAGCACAGCAAATGGTAATGACAACACATAAAGTCAAACAGTTGCAGTCTTTTGATGTATCGCAATCTATGCCCATTGAGCGTGTCTGGATGGAAATGTTTTGATTCATTGACAGCTTAAAATAAAGTACTCCTAAGACACAACTACCCAGCAGAACTTTTGGTGAATATCTAAATGCCAGCCTTTATTAACAGTCTTCCCTTGTGGTAGTAGTAATACAATTGTCCTGCATTTTCTGTCCTGATGGCCTCTTTTGGGCTGATTGAATTGAATATCAATGAGGACTGACACGTTGGATGATTTTATGCTTGTGAAGTGCAGGCTCTGAACTGACTTTAGATAGTTTGCCAAAGTTTTTGTCATATAGATTTAAATTATCTTGATAATGACTCGTGTTTAATCAGGATAGCCTCTGCAATAATTTACTGGATTTAACAAGCTTCGAGCAGCAGTGCGGATCATTATTAATTTAAAGGGGAATTGGTATTAAATAGTTAGCTCCTGCTGAGAGCTGGAATAATCGTCATGGGCTGATGACTGTCCTCCATGATTCATTCAGTACCACAAAAGTAATGAGCAGACAGCAGTGACCATACTTGCACTTGTGAGCTAGGCATAAAAAAACTCCATAAATGTTGCTCAGGATAGATCCCATTGCAAATAGATTGTCATGGCTAAACCTCTAGGTAGTCAATAGATGAATTTATTTCATTTATATCTGAAATGTGATAGCAAGATGAAGGAAATGAAAAATAATCTGTGGCTAAATTCTGCTTTATTGGTGTTGCCAAACAATTTTGTATGTGGCAGCTTCGACTTTACAGCTAGATTATCATCACATCACCAGAGGCAATCTCTCTGTAAAGTGATTTGAACTGGCAGAGTGGAACAGATATTCTCTGCACATCGGTTTGAAGGCTGAGCTTGAAGCAAGCAGCTTTCATTAAAATGTATTAATTTTATTTCACACTATTCAATCCTTAAAGCAATAAGGTGCTGACATACCTAAAGTCAATGAGGGGTCTGGAAAAAAAATAACAAGTGCCTTTGTAGAGAACGATGATAACTTTTGTATTTTTCTATTAAGGACAGTCGGTAACAAATCAGGATTTTGAAGAGAGTCAAAGTGTTTCATTGTTGCAACTACCGACAACGGAACAATGAAATTATTACTTACAGCAATGTAGAGACATTTAAACACAATACGCATAGATAATACATTCAATAAATTCCACCCTCTGGGTGCAACAGCACGGTACCAACAACCTTTCCAAAAAATTTAGTTATGTCTGAAGTTTTGGACATAGACTTGACTTGGTTTGAATAATGCCGTTGAATTTCTAGACATTTTAAGTTTATAAACAAACACATATATGTAACACACACACATATATACATCTACACATATATAAACACACACACACATATACACATATTCACACGCACACATATCTAGATAATTAAAAGTCTCATCTTGACCACTTCCTGTCTGCACTGTATATTGATTTTGGAAAAAATGCTACTATATATCACTTTGATTTTTGGCCATCTTACTCACAGTCCTCCTCCGCTTTGCAGGCCCTGAGGATTTTTCCCATCGATTTAAAAAAAAAGTTATTAGTGTTTAAAAAACCTTGAGATCTTCTCGCCTGTCAATCACCGCGATGACGGTAACCTTCTGTTGGGGGGGGGGGGGAGGAGGGGGTAGCAGGACTATATAACCCCAGATGCCTGGACGTGACTCAGTCACTCTGCAAGATCGCAAGGGAGAGGCCACGACTCTCATTCTAAGCTGTGAAACT